>NC_091118.1:16506468-16553968 GCF_040183065.1 Periplaneta americana | reverse complement strand
ATTGATGTTCCTGAAGAAACTGTTCTAAAAGCTGTTTTCATGGTCTCCATTGTCCACGCTGCCTTATTTGTACACCTTTGTCTTTTTTCGGCATCTGTTAATAGTCGAATTACGAAGTTAATTAATAATAGAATAAATAGAGACATCGCACGTCGTTAAAATAGGAAGCATAATAATATTTAACATATTGAATGCTTTTATTGCAGCAATATGAGAATATAGGCTTAAATGGACTGTTTTCTACAAGGAAATAACCTCAGCTGGAGGGTAATACCGCTCACTTGAGCGCCACAACCCTCCGTAGCAATATTGAAATTCTTAACATGTAGCGACGAAAGAAGCTTATTACAGATGTTTATAAATATATCAATGTGAAGCTGACTTTATCCCCTACATAAACATATTAATTGTTAATAATGTAAAAGGATATTTGTTCACATACCTTCAGTTTGAAATATGCGTGTTCTTATAACAAAATACTAACAAAAATATTCTCGCTTACAACAACTAAATGTGCTTTCCACCGGTAACCGTTCAACTACTATGCACCTAGTACAGTGTCCGCAAAATAGCATCACCTCCTGAGCTCTTCAAAATTTAAACCAAGCTGATATATTAGCATGAGCGCGATTGCCCTCTGAGCGGTACAACCCTCCGTTCCCCTACTACTATTACTACTACTATTACAACTACTACTTCTATTACTACTATTACTACTACAAACACTACTGCTACTACTACTACTACTACTACAACTACTACTGCTGCTACAACTACTACCACTCCTACTACTACAGCTACTACTGCTACTAATACTACTACTGCTACTACAACTACTACTACTACTACTACAACTACTACTGCGACTACTACTGCTACTACTACTACTACTGCTACAACTACATCTAATACTGCTACTACCAGTACTACTACTACTACTACTACTACTACAACTACTACTGCTACTAATACTACTACTACTGATACTGGTACTACTACTGCTACTAATACGTGTACTATTACTACTGCTATTACTACTACTACTGCTACTACAACTACTACTACAACTACTACTATTACTGCTACTACAACTACTACTGCTACTGCTACTACAACTACTACTACTTCTACTACTACTACTACTACTACTACAACTACTACTGCTACAGCTACTGCTGCTACTGCTATTACTATTACTATAATTATGTCACTAGTAGGCCTACTTGTATTGTAGTTATGGCTCCCTGTTAGTACTACTCCCATTATTATAGTTATGGCATTTTTACCTACTAGTGACATTACCGTAGTTATGGCTACTCTGACTACTACTGACATTACAGTAGTTATGGCACCTGTCACTACTACTGCCATGAGATTCACTCAGCCTAGTGAACTGTCACCTAGCTGACTGAGCTTCCTCTGACCAGATTGTTTTGTCTGCTGCAGAAGCACAGAGCTGCGGCTGAGGTCGGGCCCAACCTGCAGCAGAAGGGCAGCGAAGGCAGGACTGAGCTACACGAGGCAGCGGAGCTGGGGGACACACACAGGGTGCAGCTGCTCCTGGATGCAGGCAGCCAGGTGAACGCCTTGGGTCGTGATGGCTTCACGCCCTTGTTGCTGGCAGCAAGTAAAGGCCACCATGATGCGTGCAGGGCGCTGCTGGCTGCTGGGGCGCAGGTGGATATGAAGTCAGGACCATGTGGCCGCACTGCTTTGCATATAGCTGCGGTAGTTGGGCGTCGTGCAGTGTGTGAGCTGCTCCTGGCAGGTGGGGCGCAGCCCAACTTGCCTTGTGATGAAGACCAGTGTACTGCACTGCATTGGGCAGCATATGGCGGCCACGCCCCAGTGGTGCAGCTGCTGTTGCAGCATGGCGCTGAGCGGTGGGCGAGGGATAAGGATGGAGAGACGGCCCTGGACCTGGCGCGTCAGCAGGGGAGCACAGAAGTGGCGGCCATGCTGCAGGGTTGAGCAGGCGCTGTGCTGCCAACACGACAGCAATACCATTATACCACAGTAACCAGAGGGAATGTGTTATGTTGGCAACACTGCTCTGCGTGTAATGCTGTTCCTTCGTTGCTTTAGGCTGTCGTTACTCTCGTGTTGTGTGACTTTGTTGTTGTTTGCTTAACATTTAGTGTAAATAATAACCGCCACTTTTCCTGCTCGTTATGAAGCATTGCATAGTAACCTGACACGCCACTGACGCTTTTTCAATATTATTATTATTATTATTATTATTATTATTATTATTATTATTATTATTATTATTATTATTATTAAGGGAACTGTGCCTATTATCGCACATGCGCCTAATATCGCACCCCATGGTTTATGAGCTCAGAACAGGCATAAGACCCTGAATGGAATAGCAGCTTATTCAATTCAATTAAAAGGAGCGTTAGCGCCCGCAGGTGGATTGCTGCGAGCTTCAATACATATTACACGCCTTGAGTCAGGAATAGGGAAACCCGTGTAGGCACTAGTTTCTCCACCCCCCGTGAAATTCACGCAGGAGTCCCACAGGGTTCCATTATCGGGCCCATACTTTTCAATATATTCATTAATGACCTCCCGTTTCGCTATATCCACGGCAGAAGTAGTCATCTGTATATCTATGCAGACGACACTGCCCTCTTGGCGATGGGCAAAACCTATAGATTAGCGTCCCGTAGATTGCAGTCGATCTTAGATCACCTCCAGCCGTGGTTCCACGACTGGAGAATCAAGGTCAATGTAGAGAAATGTCAGGCCATACTCTTTTCACTAAGAGCGAGGCTCGAAGACATACCACCACCACCCACACTTTTCGGACGAGAAATGCCGTGGATGAACCAAATTAAATATTTAGGGATCATTATGGACTCTCATCTCAACTTCAGAGATTACATCCAATCCCTTCTTCGTAAGGCCAACGGGCTGATAGTTAGACACTATCCCATTCTGGCGGCCTTAACTCCTGACAACCTGGGGGTAGGACTTACCATGTATAAGGCCCTCATTCGCTCTGTCATTACCTATGCCGCACCCGCATGGGGGTTTGCGGCAGTGTCCCATCTCCGTAAACTCCAAGTTGTCCAAAACCAGGTGATTCGACTCATTACCCATCTCCCACGAGTCGCCTCGAGAAGAAAGTTCCATGATGAACTAGAGTTGCCAACCATAGACGAGTTCATTGCTCGACTGGCTAGGAACCTGTATGCGGAAGCTCGTGCTAACCCCAACCCGCTCATATCTGGCCTCGGCCAGTATGATCCTAGGTTACGGCGTAGACACCAGACAGGTCCATTAGCTATACTATTGAGACATGAGGACAGGGAGGCTGGCGTTACTCCCAGGTTTTGGCAGCCACGACTCAACTCCATGAGACTCCTTGGATAGTGCAACCGCTGTAAAATGACCTTGTCTTAACTGGGCTAAACAAAATCCCTCTCTAACAATACCTACTTTTGTTGATCGATGGAACTATCATAGAGCCAATTGGCTAGTATATATCCATCGATTCATAGAGTCATTCAACCTAAGAGCCAACTGGCTAGTCTCTGATATTGAGACAACTCATCCTGCCTAAGGGTTTTCCGTGGTTTTCCTAAGGCGCTAAGACAAATGTCGGGATGAGCCCTAAAAGAAATGGGCCACGGACCTGCACTCATATCCCCATTAATCTCCCTGTTACTTAAATTAACTAATTCATCTCTCCCCCCTCATCGTAATTGAGCCATCATATAGCCAAATGGCTTGTCTCAAAATTGAGACGATTCAACAAGGCTCATATCAATCACCGCCAACATAATAGCCAAATTGGCTAGTCTCCTATACATGAGACAACTCATCTCGCCTAAGGTATTCCGTGGTTTTCCTCAGGCGTAAGACAAATGTCGGGATGAGCCCTATAAGAAATGGGCCACGGACCTATATGCCCTTCCCCATATATATTCCACCTTTATTATAAACGATGTATGCCCTAGTTCAGATAATATTAATAGTCTATTAAATATACGCGGTCACTCAATAAGTCGCAAATTGAAAGGACAGGGACCTCTCAAATTGCAGATTAGATTTCACGGCGCTTCTTCCGACGGCCTTCACATGCTTTGTCATCGAACAACAGATGACGGCGTCTTGCCATCCTAACGGCAAACACCAGCCAACTCCTCCTCGCCCCGTTCCGTGATCAATTGATCAATCTCAGCCCCCCTCGCGTATGTGGTACCTAAGAGGTTACGTCCAATTTCGGCTTCCCCTTCAAAATTTTCTAGAGCTCCTTCAGGGGAGCAGCGTAACCCGGAGTGAGACTAGTGGCCAACAGGCTTGGAGCTCACATATTTAGTTTTGTACAGCCCCCAACCCCTTGCAAGGACGCGTTTTGCGTACCTTTTAAATTTTCCTCCCAATTCTCCTTCGATTTTTCGATTTTCGACAGGAATAGGCAATGGGAAAGTATTTATAGTGTGTGACGTTAAGGACGATTATACAATCAACGGTAAGGAGCAAAACTTTTATATACTGTTAGTTTGATTTGGTTAGTCGTGTAATATTTTCATTCAGTTAAAGAAATATTATAAACGTTTTATTTTTACTGAAACAAACTATTTTGTTTCGTGTATGTTATTTGCCCAATATCGCACAGTTGTTGTTTTCCTATTATCGCACAGTGCGATATTAGGATGATGATACTGCAAACTAATATAATCGTATAATTAATCTGGTAATTCGAAAATTCTTTAAAAATTGTCATTGCAGATGAGTCCAAAACGTCGTAAGCTGTGGAAAGAGGAGGTTATGAAGGCTGCAATCATATCAGTTAGGAACAAAGTCATGGGATTGCAACGTGCTTCCAATACTTTCAATGTTCCCAAGTATACTTTAATAGATAAAGTCAATAACAAAGAGGAGGATGTAGATAAACTAGTGAACACGAAACTTGGTATAAAACCTGTACTTCCATTTGAACTGGAAGATTCTTTGGTTTCATATTGCTTAGAAATGGAGTAGCGATTTTATGGTTTATCTGCAAAGGACTTAAAACTATTGGCTTTTCAGTTAGCATTTATGAATGATCTGAACCACCCATTTTCGAAGAACGATGAAGCCGCAGGACGGAAACGGCTGCACCATTAACACGTGTTAATGGTTTTTTGAGAAGACACCAGGAACTGAATCTCCGGAAACCACAAAGCACGTCTATGGCAAGGATCAGAGGTTTCAATCAGGAGAACGTAATTACGTTTTTTGATATTCATGAACCATTGATGAACATTATCAACCATTCACCAAACAGACTGTACAACTGTGACGAGACAGACTTGACAGTGATTCAACAAAAAGTCAACAAACTAGTTAGTCTGAAAGGTAAGAGGCAGGTTGGATCTGTATCTTCAGCAGAGGGGGGATCATTAGTGACTGGAGTGACCTAAATGAATGCAGCTGGTCATTTCCTGCTCCCGTTTTTGGTTTTTTCTAGGGTCAACATGAAAGCCGAACTTCTGGATGCAGCACCAAATGGTAGCTTAGCGATCTGTCACAAATCTGGCTGGATTCAGAATGAAAGTTTTTTTCAATGGTGTCATCACATTCTCAGCAATATGAAGCCTACGAAAGATGACCCAGTAATTCTAGTGTTAGATGGGCATTATTCCCACACTAGAAATGTTGAACTCCTCGAACTAGCACGTGTTAATGGTGCTCATATTGTGTGCTTACCTCTACATTGCACGCATAAGATGCAACTCTTGGATGTGGCATTCATGCTACCTTTCAAAATTTACTACAGTGCTCAAGCAATTGAACAGTGGCTCAAACAAAATGCAGGCAGAGTAGTGGCTCACTACCAGGTTTGTGTGCTATTGGGAGAAGCTTTCAATAAAGCAGCAAGTGTTGCTGTAGCAACAAATGGCTTCAGAAAAACCGGTCTGTATCCTTGCAACCGCCATATCTTCAGCGACTTTGAATTTCAAGAAGTTTCTCCTAATACCCATGAATCAAGTGATCATTCATCTGAAGCTTTACCAAATATATTAGATGATGCCAACACTTCCCAACCTCGGCCAGGCTCTAGCAGTATCAACGAGCCAAAAACTCCACAAAATTAGTCGAGAGGCAAACTCTATCTTTTGTTACACCTCCTGACATTTCACCAATTCCTAAAATAACTTACAACAAAAGAGTCCAACTGATAGAGGACGTAAAAGTGGTTCTGCTGCTCTACTAAAAACTTCACAATATAAAAACGAATTGGCTGATGATTTTAAGAGGAAATTCTCACAGATAAGGAGACACATGAACGAAAAAGCGTTCAAAAGAAGCAGACTGATAAAGTACCTACTCAGAGGAAGAGACAGAAAAAACAAAGTCAGGTATCTTCAGATTCTGAAGACGAAGAGTTGGATGAGCAAGTATACATCTCCATTGATGATGAAGATAGCGAAAATGATGCAGAATGTCCATATTGCAACGCGAAGTTTTCTTTTGAAAAAAGGGGAGAAAAATGGATCGTATGCACTAAATGTGGAATTTGGTATCATGAAGTGTGTTCTGGGGATGATGACTACAAAAGTTTCATTGTGTTATTGTTTGGAAGGTTAGATTTAGTTCTCTAAATATCTGGATTATGTTTAATTAACAAACATTCTATAGCTTGCAAATCAAGCTTTCAGGTATAACTCTCTCTAAAGTTATTTGAATAATTTCGAGGGAAAAATTGTTCCGGGGCCGGGTATCGAACCCGGGACCTTTGGTACGTTAAACCAACAACAGATATATAATAAATATGTAATCAAATTTGTTTCTAGACAATAAACTTAACATTTGTCCTATGTATTTTTCACAAAATGAGGGGTGCGATATTAGGAGCACTATTTCTCCTAACACCGTTTTTGCAATTTTTCTTTTGTACTTGAAAAACAAATGGAAAATAAAAGTAATTTTTAAATTTAACCTCACTGATATAAGTATAATAAACCCGTATTAAGAATCCGTATTTATTTCAAATTTATGTAATATATTAATACTTGAAATACTACTTTTTCAAAATGGGTGCGATATTAGGCACAGTTCCCTTATTATTATTATTATTATTATTATTATTATTATTATTATTATTATTATTATTATTATTATTATTATTGTTGTTGTTATCATCAATATTCGATTGTCTTTATAATTTTGTTGAATTACTGTATACAGTACCGGTATTCCAATAAAAATATGGAAAATTGTTTATGTTGGTATCACTTGTTGTTATTGTATGATTGTGATACGCCACTTATCCTGCAGCATCTTTCTGCGCTATTTCAAGGACAGTAAGTAGGCCTATGTCGCCCCGATCTGTCTGATAACCCTGATACGCCACTGACCGCCGCTAGTGTTCCTACTGCTCACATGCACTGCAATACTAATGTCATTTTTATGCCTATATTGGTTCGCAGTATCTATGTGAAGAAAGCTTTCCGTTGGCATTACTGTTTCTGTCCGCCATTTTGTAAGCGAGGTAAGAGTGAAGTTGAGTAGGATTTGTATCTCACGATATGCGAAGGAATAAACCTGCCGTCCACACCTGTGGAGTAACGGTCAGCGCATCTGGCCGCGAAACCAGGTGGCCCGGGTTCGAATCCCAGTCGGGACAAGTTACCTGGTTGAGGTTTTTTCCGGGGTTTTCCCTCAACCCAATACGAGCAAATGCTGGGTAACTTTCGGTGCTGGATCCCGGACTCATTTCACCGGCATTATCACCTTCATTTCATTCAGACGCTAAATAACCTAGATGTTGAGACAGCGTCGTAAAATAACCCAATAAAATAAAATAAAATAAATCTGCCTATTAGTCTAATATAGGCCTAACCCTATGAAATAGGCTTATCCCTGTACACCCCTGCCTAAGGAATCAGTCATTTAGTATAAGCTAACTTATTACAAAACACTACATTGGACTCCCCTGTGATACTTTTTGGCTTTCAGTGATTCTACATAGCCTACAGAATTAACGTCAGAAATAAGGAGTCTGATTTATTGTTTCCATTTAGCTCCACTGCCGACGTCAGTATGTGGTACGGACATCAGTTTCTCCCTCTAGCATTATTTCCCCTCAATCGCCTACCCCTACATAACACAAGAATGAATCGAAGTGAAAAAACACGGCCTCGAAGAAATTAAGTCGAGCAAAAGTCCTCGCAAAATCTTACGCCTATCTTATGCATAGCGCCTACCTATAGCTTTTTATTTTCGAATTTGATTTCCACTTTTAATTAACTACGCCTTCAACTTGTAGTCTATGTTATCTCACTGAAGATTTCGGTTGCTTGCTTATTTTTGTCTTTTAAGGAAACCAGAGGTTCATTGCCGCCCTCACATAAGCCCGCCATCGGTTCCTATCCTGAACAAGATTAATCCAGTCTCAACCATCATATCCCACCTCACTCAATTACATTTTAATATTATCCTCCCATCTATGCCTCGGCCTCCCAAAAGGTCTTTTTCCCTCCGGTCACCCAACTAACATTCTATATGCATTTCTGGATTCGCCCATACGAGCTACATGCCCTGCCCATCTCAAACGTCTGGATTTAATGTTCCTAATTATGTTAGGTGAAGAATACAATGCGTGCAGCTCTGCGTTGTGTAACTTTCTCCATTCTCCTGTAACTACATCCCTCTTACTCCAAATATTTTCCTAAGACCCTTATTCTCAAACACCCTTAAACTCTGTTCCTCTTTCAAAGTGAGAATCCAAGTTTCACAACCATACAGAACAACCGGTAATATAACTGTTTTATAAATTCCAACTTTCATATTTTTTGACAGCAGACTAGATGATAAAAGCTTCTCAACCGAATAATAACAGGCATTTCCCATATTAATTCTGCGTTTAATTCCCTCGCAAGTGTCATTTATATTTGTTACTGTTGCTCCAAGATGTCTGAATTGTTCCACTCTTCGAAAGAATTTTAATTTGGTCATTTTACGTTCCTGTATCAACATCTGAGGTTATTTAGCGTCTGAATGATATGAAGATGATAATGCCAGTGAAATGAGGCCGGGGTCCAACACCGAAAGTTACCCAGCATTTGCTCGTATTGTGTTGAGGGAAAACCCCGGAATAACCTCAACCAGATAAGTTGCCCCGACCGGGATTCGAAGCCAGGCGACCTGGTTTTGTGGCCAGACGCGCTGACCGTTACTCCACAGGTGTGGACTCTTTGAAGGATAAATCTCCAATTTTTATGTTTCCATTTCGTACAATATTATGGTCACGAGACATAATCATATACTTTGTCATTTCAGAACTTACATCCAAACCTATCGCTTTACTTGCTTCAGGTAAAATTCCCGTGTTTTCCCTAATCGTTTGTGGATTTTCTCCTAACATATTCACCTCATCCGCATAGACAAGAAACAGATGTAACCCGTTCAATTCCAAGCCCTCTCTGTTATCCTGAACTTTCCTAATGGCAGATTATGGAGCGAATTTAAAAAGTAAAGGTGATAGTGTAACTCCTTGCTTTAGCCCACAGTGAATTAGAAAAGCATCAGATAGAAACTGACCTATACGGACTCTGCTGTATGTTTCACTGAGACACATTTTAATTAATCGAACTTGTGTCTTGGGAATACCAAATTCAATAAGAATATTATATAAAATATCTATCTTAACGGACTCATGTGCCTTTTTAAAATCTATGAATAACTGTTGTACTGTACCGTTATACTGCCATTTCTTCTTAGTAGGCCTATATATATAATATGCCTATCAAGTACAGTATCAAATATATTTATATTTGCAATTCAACGTGGAGTAGGAATGGCCTGCAGATTTAACCTGGAGCCCTGTATCCTGTAACTTTACGACGCGGGGCACAGCTTTAAGCCTACTTCCTTCCCCAGGAAGCCATGCTGCGGATAACATCGCCTTAAATTCCTTCTCCTTCGACGGGGTTCGAACCCCATCCAGTTGCTAGTACGGTGACTATGCTCCCCACGACGATGCTCCTCTGTTATCACTTCCAATAAAAGTTACATTGTCTGCCATGCTCTTTTGTAAGTCTGGCGTTGGGCTGACACAACTGCAGAGGAGTCCGCGTAGCTATATTCTACAATGCCATGTCGACGCAGTTGCGCATCTTAGCCCTTTTCACTGCATCAGCGTGCGGGATGAGTTGCTCATTTGTCTTGTTCCTGTACGGACTAGGGAGTTTCTATATCCCAGGACGGGAGTCAAATGTGGAAATTTTAATTGAGATAGGCTGGATATAGTTTTGTATTCTATTACAACAGCCTATTGGGCCTTTGTATTGAAAATTTTTTAGAAATAAGAAGATCTACATAATTGGAACGCATTTCCCATTCTGTAATTGTTATAATTTATGAAAATATGCAGGTTTGTTTATTTTTGTCTGATCCTGTATTTCGGACAATTATTAAACATAATCTAAGAAAAACGTTATTGTGTAGATTCTCATTGGCTGAATTACTCCGGACACACAACTGCCCTCTATCTGTTGTGGTTGGAATCTGAGCGCTATTGCCTATGTTTAGTCAGCCGACGACTCGAGTCGTGTGCGGTTGGGTCCTGGGTTCGATGCGGTGAGTCACAATTCAAGACTTCTTTCTCGGTACATCGTATAGGCTACATGAAATATGTATTGCAAATCCCTGAGGACAATGTGTTACGACTGAAGTAGCAAATTGATTTAAAGTAGGGTAAAGTCCTGATTCATAACTTGAGAAATGTAATAAACACGAGATCATAGTCCGTATTTGAGACTTGAGTTAGAATTACGATTGGATTGTTACATCACTTCCCATGTATATTAAGTGCTTTGATAGATTTGAATTTGGAACTAGAATTTGTGTTAATAGATGCTTAAGAATATTGGAAAAGTAGAAATTGAGTACCGGGTCTTTCCCGGGGGTAAAAGGCGGTCAGAGCGTGGTGCTGACCACACCACCTCATTCTAGTGCCGAGGTCATGGAAAGCATGGGGCTCTACCTCCATGCCCCCCAAGTGCCTTTATGGCATGTTACGGGGATACCTTTACCTTAGAATGTAATGTAGCTTCAGACGAAATTCGATATGGACGCTAAGTAGGTTGTTAACAAGTAGAAAATGCGCTGAAATACGACGTCAGATGACTTCTCATTAATACATTCGGTACAACGAAAACAACTGAACAATCCGCAATATCTATGTGTTTACTAAGGGAGTTTACATTGAAAGGATTTAAAATGTTAAAAATGTTCGTTTAAGGGCGGGAGGTTACATATCCATGTATTTGTCTTAATCTGGACCATAATGCATCTTGTTCGTGCAGGAGAAGAGTCCAACAGGACGCACAGGAATGTCACAATCGTCCCCAGACACAAATTTGGGCATGGGTTCGTTTTTTATTGATACCAGGTGACGCGTTAGTATGACGTAACATATTTTGCAAAGTAGGCAATTTGCTCCATATAGCTGCTATCTAGCTGTAAAAGCAGGAAAGATAAAGACATGTGGTGTGGAATTAGTTTTGAAAACTATATGTAGGCTGTATGTTGTCAAGATTTTTAGAAATTAAGCCTTAAATTATATTTTTTAATTAATCCTGTAAATTAAAATATAAAAGTATCAGTAAAATTCCAATTGCGTACTCTGATATAATTACTTTTAAAAGGTTCTAGCATTGGCGGCATCTGCATTTCTTTTTGGGGAGGTTTTAGAATGTTAATAGACACACACAATAAGCCTCCCAGTATCCGCGGGTGATACGTTCTAAGGACTGTAATGAATAGCAGCGTATCCTATATAGCCTACAGGGATATCATTTTATTTTTACTTCAATTTTTTTGTACCTGAGGTTTTGAATGTACTTCACTCCCACCCCTTCTACTAATGAAGTTCCAACTGTCCTCCACACAGAACCAAGGCCGCATATAGTAAGCAGTACTGAGTTAGTGACTATAGTACGATCCAGAATATGTTCGCGTTTTCCAGTGACGAAAGTGCTTTCAATATTGAATCATATTTTCGCACAAGTACTGTCGTCCGTTTGCCTACGTCGTATCCCGATTCCCCCCCACCTGCTTCTGCTCGACCCTCTCTAAAGGATAGTGGCTGGGCTGTCTTAGCTCTTTTTTGAAAACATTAATTTTTGTTAGGAATTGGACGTCTACGTAATATTATGCAATTGTTTAAAATAACTTAAATAAAAGGCCCGCGTTAAGTAATTAACTGTCACGTGATTTCCCCCCTTTCTACGAACCTGCGACATAATCACTTGGACGGACAGTAGATATCATGTCTGAGTAATTTTATCTGTGCGGGTCGGGAAGAAGTAAAGATTGAATTTGCAGTACGTAAGGTACTCTTTTATAGAGTAGGTACAGAATTATTTCAACGTGAGTTACTGGTACGAAGGACGAAACTGGTAATTGGAATTAGATGCAATAGTCTATAGTGCGATAATATGCACAAAAGAACTGAAGCTTGTATCGAAATAAACGGCCACTATTTAAAAAAAAAATGTGTTTAAATATCCATATTCTGATTATTTTTCAATTTAACTTCATTCTCTATATCGTACGCTAATGTGCTGTAGACTGTATAATATACACTGCATAATGAATACGTTCGCATGGATAACTCAGTTCGTGAGTAAAAACACTTATTGTTAATACAGTACTGTATTTTGATTGAAGAAAAACCTAATGAAAATTATCAAACTCAAAATTGCGATATTTCCTGGTATACGTAAATGGATGAACTACTTTTCTTTACTCCTATACATAGTAAAGTGATTTGTTTGTATTTTACGCCAGTCTCATCGAACGCCAGTCGTGGAAGTGGGTGGCAAACGGTGTTTCCGGCTCTCAACCGTTAATCCAAAGGTATAGCCAGGTTAATATTAAAAATGTTTGTCGTTTACATACAGTCTTAGAAAGAAGTTTTGTCGCATAGATACTTTATAAGTCCCAGAAAGAGGCAGTGCGCATGATTGGATAAACAACGAAAGCAAATTAATGTTATTACCTCAACTAGTCGTTCTCTTGTGAACCAGGTCGCTCGTCCTCAGATCATGCGCACTACCTCATGTCTGGGACTTACATGAAGTATCTACGCGACAAAACATTTTTAGTATCTATGCGATAAAACTTAATTGTTACTTTTTTGGGTGTTCATTGTTTTTTGGTATTAATTAGGTATAATATAGCTGAATTTTAATGTTTTAAATACCCTGCAATATCACTTAAATAATTCCCCCAACTAACTCACATATAGACTACGTTCATTATGAGTTAGATGGGTTAGCTAAGTGATATTAAGTATGTGACAAGGTTAGTGGGTTAGTGGAGAGGTTGTTTAACTGATATGATATCATACCTAAAACAGTAGATATTTTTAAGATATGGAAATATCTTTGGACTTTTTTTTACGGATTTATCTATTTGTTATTATTTTCGTTTTTTTTTATTACACTTTAAGTGGTGCTTTTAATATATTAAGTATATTTAATATGGGTGAATATAGATTTAATATAATCAAAGGAATAATATGTTTAATAATTATGGGTGCTATACAAACTTAAAATCAAATTAGGCCCTATATTATAACTAGTTTTTTTATTTTTTATTGGATTATTTTACAAAGCTGTATCAACATCTAGGTTATTTAGCGTCTGAATGAAATGAAGGTGATAATGCCGGTGAAATGAGTCCGGGATCCAGCACCGAAAGATAAACAGCATTTGCTCGTATAGGGTTGAGGGAAAGCCCCGGAAAAAAACTCAACCAGGTAACTTGTCCCGACAGGGATTCGAACCCGGGCCACCTTATAACTAGTTAACACGGAAAACAGCCAACACGTGCAAAAAGTCACAATTAAACACGTAATCCATCTAAAAATGCCAATACTCATAAATCGATGGTGTAGTCGTTGTAGACAATTATCTTAATTTATATTACTAATATTTTACAATAATAAAATACATTGTATGTTGTTCTATTTATTTTCATGGAGCAATGAAGTTTTCATCATGGCACTCAGAACGATGTGCATTTTGAAACAAATGAATTATTTGGTTCTGGAATTTTTCATACAATATTTAGGACGTCGTAAACTGCCGACAACTGAAGCCGCGGCAACCGAATCTGGGGATATGAATATACAGGGTGCTACTAAAATTATACCGACAAACTTTGGATTCGGATAGATAACCTTCTTTCAAGCAGGTTTTCTTAAGGCACCCATGGGATGCGAAACTTTCTTTCAGAGCAAAAAGGGTTTATGTCATTACGTGGCTCGATCGTACAGGAAGGGATTGAAGTAATTAATTATGTGAAAAGTGAATAAACAAATCATGAATGTTACAGACACAATTTATTGACACAAAAATACAGAAATACACAAACAAAACAAAGCGAATGTAAAGGAAAAGCACTCGCTTCAGTGTTAAATTAGGAGTATGGATACTTTGCTTTATCGTCTCATCACAAGTGCTGCAACACACGTCCATTGACTTCCAGACAAGCATTGCATCCACGTGCTGCACTTTGTCGTACCCTTTCAAGGATGCCAGGCATTTCCCTGATTTCAGCTGCTGCCCATACATTGAGTGTTGCAAGATCTTCAGCGTCAACAAGGGTTTCATAATCCACAGGTAGTAATCAAATAGGATTAATACATGATACAGAGCTCAGGCAGTAAACAAACGCGGTCGAGGAATGATACTCCGTTGATGGAGTAAACAAACTGGGTTATATATCAGAGCCGGTCTAATTTAGAAACATCCTGTATGTGAAACTTCGATATCTCCCCACACTACACACGGGAGAGAAAACGAATTTTACATCTTTGAAACATTTTCACATACCTCGACCTCTCGTCATTTAGCTGTACCGTAATTTCGAGGGCTTAATGTGAAAGTAACGCAACTACAATCGATGTTTTATTCACAACAAAATTCTTAACAGGCAATACGCTTATTTCAGGCGAACTGTACCATCATGTTTTGTAGTTACGAATTGTATTATACAGAGTGTTAAAAATTAACGATTACAACGTTTCAGGGATGATGGAGGAGGTAAAAAGAAACATCTTTTGTAAGTGACAACTTTGGCAGATACGCCGTTTATTGTGTACGTAAGTGTTAGTGTAATCCATAAGAAAGGAGACCAATTGTCGTTTAAGAGGTGGTGTTCAACTGCCGTCCATTTAAGGCATTGCACAACTGGTGCCTTCATACTATGGAGTGTCTGCAACGATCAAAATGGCCAACATTGCCTCGAATAACATGTGCGGCTTCAACAACGCGAGCAACTAAGTCTTCTGCCGCATCGATCGGTGTCTCATACACAAGACGTTTCATGTCTCCCCACAAAAGGAAATCCAGTAGGTTAGGTCCGGTGATCGAGGTGGCCACGGTACCGGCCTACCCCTGCCAATCCAACGATTGGGGAATGTAGCATTTATGTGGTTTCTGACATGACGATCAAAGTGTGGAGGGGCACCATCATGCTGAAACCATATTCGTTCTCTAATGTTCAATGGGATATTTTATAAAATTTCTGGTAGGACGTTGCGTAGAAAAAGAAAATAATTACCATCACGGAGACTGTTAGGGACCCTTTGAACTTGTTGCAGGCACAGCAGTACAAACAGAACTAACAGTGTGTGTTGTGACGGAAGTCAAGCCAACTACCATTCAGGCCATCTTGCAGAAAACAGCGCAACTGCTAAGTTTTGTCACTTAAAACAGAAGTTTGTTTTTACCTCCTCTGTCATCCCTGAAGCCTTGTAAACGTATTTTTTAACAGCCTGTATACAAGACTGTTCGGAACTGACAAGTAAACCTTCACCTGAGGTAAAAAACAATGAAAATGAAACTTATATTTTTGGAATCAGCATAATAAAATATGGATAATCCTAAAATTTCGTAACTCGACTGCAATTATCAAGTGCGATACACAGCGCAGAACACGAGGCTTCAAGCAGCGAGAAAACACACTTTCAACTAGCGATTAATGCATAAGAAGGAAAACGATGATGTGGTCATCATGTTACTTAACGCACCGTATTCCAGAATCTGATTTGTTTTTATCCAGAAACATATGTCGCACAACAGTGATAGCTAATGCAAATTGTCAGTACACTACCCGCACTTTATACAGGCTGATTTTGTACATATCGTACATATTCCTTGTACATTTCGGTTACAGTACTCTGTAGTGTTTTGAAAACGTTGTCCACTTCTGGATCCCAATTCAGCTAACATCCAACCATACCCATGCGCCTGTTGGAATCGTGGAGAAGGAAACTGCTGGTAAACAAGCGACTGTAGTTTCAGTATATTGTTGCGTTGTTGTAATGTATCAGATGAATCATCAAAATCTACATTATGAGAAATGTGTCAAATCATATGCTTATACATTCGAAAAAAGTACCTTTCCAAAGATTGCAACTCATAAGTCGTATTTGGTGGTATGATTTTAACTACCGGTACTAGTTTTTCAAGACCATAGTCCACTTCTTCTAACAGTTGCTTAATTGTATTTTCGTCGCAGTGGACACCATACGAGTCCAACAGCAGAAGATTGCAAGTTGCAGAATTAGGAAGGAATATTTCTCGTAAGAATTGTATCCATATTTTTTTGGTCATTTTTCCCGACGAAGTCCATTTTACTACAAGGTTGTCACTCTGGAAAATGCGTTCCGCAACTCTTTGACTTATACCTTTCGGTTCTTGGAGAATAAGTAGTAACTTTGGCATCAGTTTTCCAGCTTTAGAAACCACCGGCGTTATAGTGTAGAAATGTGTAGTTGCCCCCTTGGATTGCACGACACCATACACTTTACTGGTTCCTTGACATTCTATTATTCTGCCGAAAGGCATTTCCTTATGGAACCCACATTCGTCAGTATTAAACACTTGATCATCATTGTACATGTCCAAACTGTCCAAAATCATACCACCAAATACGACTTATAAGTTGCAATCTTCGGACAGTTGACTTTCGTGTTAACCACGTGAATTTATGTTTCATACTGCTCCAGACCTATGGTTGAACTTTTTCTTTTTGTTTGTCGGTACAACTGGCAGAATCCAATACTCTGTTACTTTACATTTTTCTTCAAAGTCAATGACTCGGGATGTTTTGGGAGGGGACGGAGCATATTGAGAACCGGAACTTTGTGAAGTACTTAATTCCTCTTCTGACGTACAGTAGTATTTGTTTTTTCAGTCTCCCATTCTCGTACATGAGGCATGACATTTTCATCATTTCTTGGTTCATTTTCATCAGTGTCCAGAGTATGACTTTCTTCAACCGCTTCCGATTCATAACTCTTTAATAAGTCATATATATCATCAACAATTTTAAGTTCCTTCCGCGACATTTCACTGTCCCCTTATAACCCTCTTTATTTAGTTTATCCAGAATTTTAATCACTATATTCACTGGGTTCATCTTCTTCAGCTCACTACACATAGCATTACACAATAAACTGCAAGGTACAAACTAGCTGACAGCGCTTATGCAGCAGTACTGTCTTCGCTCTCGCGTCTAGCATTGCTGCGTGATATAGTTATTTGCAATCTAAGTAGCCCATGTCAACTTGATCTTGATTGGTCGCAATCTCTGGTGTTCATTGCTTTCGAGTTGTAAAATTTACGTATTTTGCATTGATTTTAATGCTTAATCCAATGGTAATAAAGGTAAGTCTTTCTTTTTTTACCCCACCTGAAGGTTTACTTGTGAGTTATGATTTTTTTATGGCCAAGTGGAAAAACGATTGACATAAAAACCAGAAAATATAAATTTTTGTAATTACATTAATTTCACACTAAGTCGTTCACACCTGTAGAGTAACGGTCAGCGCGTCTGGCCGCGAAACCAAGTGGCCCGGGTTCGAATCCCGGTCGGGGCAAGTTACCTGGTTGAGGTTTATTCCGGAGTTTTCCCTCAACCCAATATGAGTAAATGCTGGGTAACTATCGGTCCTGGACCCCGGACTCATTTCACCGGCGTTAACACCTTCATATCATTCAGACGCTAAATAACCTGAAGTGTTGATACAGCTTCGTAAAATAACCAAATTAAAAAAAAATTCACACTAAGCCCTCGCATCAAACTCATAACGAAACTCAGATCAGACGTCAGTCCGGTGATCGTAAACGTATATGGAACGCCTGTCAGTTAGACTATACGCACGTCTTTCAATCATATGTTCTGCTTCGTCAGTAAACGGTCATTGACCTTGTAGAATCCTCGCTTGCCAACATTTGACGTAATGGAGGATTCACTGACACTTAAATAGTCGATATTTATTTAATGTAGAGGACAGCAAGATAATCAGCAATCGTGGCAAGGAGCTCTATTGGCTACGATTTACAAATCGTGGGATTCCAAATAGACTGATGATCGTTGCTGTGCACTAAAGACTTGATCTCTTCTTCCTCGGATCGAGGATCGTAGACGGCAACGAGACGTTATTTCGTTTCGTAAGGTAACACCACTTTTCGAAAACAAATTCTTCACTAGTTAGGAAAATAGTACCTTTTGTTGACAATATTTGAGAGATTATTTGATTTCCTGTGTTTCTTTTATTTCAGTAACAATTTTTGGAAGGAGATTTTCTTTTCTTTCGTATCAGTTTAATGGGGGATTTCATTGGAAATACAGCTTCTTTTTTGGATAATTACAACTGTAGTTTTTAAGTTAAAGGAATGAGATGTTAGTAATGCATCAGATAAAATTTCTAATCTTATTGCATGATCATTGTACAAAAAATATAAATACGAGAAATTTGAGTGCCCAAACAGGATTATCTACGAAGATAATAATAGGAACTACAGACTACAGGACAATAAATAAGGGTGTGGGAGTAAAGGGCTTCCTACGAGATAATTTCAGTTCTTGTATCTTCAGATATGTCTAAACGTTACCAGAGCAACCGAAAGAAAACAGCTGAAACAAGACCGTGACGTTTCCATTCCTGCGTTTATTAACGAAGTGATGTTTTTTACATTGTCTATAAAGTTATTTGAAAACAATTGAGGGATATCTGAAGAGCCCTGGCAACTGTTGCGACGTGAAGATTTATGTGAGCCTATTTTGTAACATTCGCTTTTTTCCCTTCAGATTCTTGCTGTGGTTTACACTGACTCCATGTTTTCCTATATGGCGTAATGTATTTAACTTTACTGTAGTGTATAAGCAGATTTCTTGTTGTACATCATCCCTAAGATTTGCCAATTTCATCAGGGCATTATCACTTACTCCGTGGGGATCGTTATGGCTAGTTACGCCAAACACGCCCTGTGCCAAATCTTATTTCAAATGTTTGTAGAGAAGATTTATTTTCTTGCTGTGGTTTACACTGACTCCATGTTTTCCTATATGGCGTAATGTATTTAACTTTACTGTAGTGTATAAGCAGATTTCTTGTTGTACATCATCCCTAAGATTTGCCAATTTCATCAGGGCATTATCACTTACTCCGTGGGGATCGTTATGGCTAGTTACGCCAAACACGCCCTGTGGCAAATCTTATTTCAAATGTTTGTAGAGAAGATTTATTTTCAGTGTCAAGTGTTATGTTGCAGCAATCAAGTTTTCTATCTTTGCATTTCGACAAAACGTGATCTGATAATCCACGTGTCTCCACATATAATTGTAGAGGAATATCTCAATTCTGTACCACTCAACATACAGCCCGGATTTTAAGTTATCGTGTTACCATTGTCTTCATATCGATGGTGTTTTGTAAGAAGGGCGTTATCAAAAATTTTTTGGCTTCACGTTAATAAATGGTTATAAATCATTTCTCCATCACCTCATATCCTTGATGTATGAAAAAGAAGTGAAAATACTGGGATAAAGTAACACATTTTATGAAATGATAGATCTTAAACAATTTTTTTAGATGGCCTGATTTTGTTGATAGCGCTCTTTTTACAAAACACCATCGCTGATTGGACATATGTGACAATGCAATGTTGAAACCAACTAAATCTAATGGATTTATTTTATTTTAGTAGGTTATTTTACGACGCTTTATCAACATCATAGGTTATTTAGCGTCTGAATGAGATGAAGGTGATAATGCCGGTGAAATGAGTCCGGGGTCCAACACCGAAAGTTACCCAGCATTTGCTCATATTGGGTTGAGGGAAAACCCCGGAAAAAAACCTCAACCAGGTAACTTGTCCCGACCGGGAATCGAACCCGGGCCACCTGGTTTCGCGGCCAGACGCGCTGACCGTTACTCCACAGGTGTGGACAATCTAATGGATGGGCGTGATATTCTTCTCTATGGAAAACCACGAGAAACTTTTACTACAGGATTATATTCAACTCTTGGAAGAGAAGTAGAATGTGCCCATAGAAATGAGATTTTGTGCAGTAATTAAGAAATACAGAACCTTTATCACACGGTGAGTGGATTGTTGTTCAACCTCTCTGGACACGATAACAAGCTCTTGACTTTTGGTACCAGTCACGTGATTTATCTCTACTGTTATCTTATTGATATTTATTTTAAAACGAAAGTCATTGTGTTATCTTACCGTTACGTTTTAACTATATTTAATACTAGTCCTTTCTTCTATTGGCAGTCTTCAAGCGCCACTCCTATAATCCACTCTTCCTTGCTTGTGTAAGCTGTCTGACAGCTTTATCTGACTGTTTGTTAACCGGTAGATAAGGCACTATATAACTCCTCAGAAGCAGGGCTGCATCACTACTCATTCTCGTTTTCAACCAAGTGGTTTTTGGTTCGAACTTCTTCACTTTTCTCGCCGTGTACAAAGTCTGTGGACGATTGTGTTCGGAATTGACCGGAACTCCGTCACTGTTGGTAGCACCGTTCTTCGTTTCGCTCAGTGTTAACATAACTTCATTTTCAATTTACAAGGTAAGTTCTGGCTGTTTAACAACAGCTTCTTCTTCATAATCACATATTATAACGACAGAGAAATTTATCTTATACATTTGTAGAAAAACAGACTAAAATAGTTGCTTTAGAATGAATAGCTTGTTTTCTAATATGTGGATTGGAAGGAAATGAAAATTGACACATTGAGCAAGAAAGAAAACACAATCCAACAGAGATTGCATTCTAAGTTTTCGCATTATGCAGCAAAATTATTGATAAATAATAATTATAAACGGAAAGTATTAAATAATAATAACAAAAGAAACTTATTGAAAGTAAATTCTGATCCGAAATGAAAAAAATATATATAAATATTTATTTCCTAATTTTCCCATAATAACAGCAGTGGCCATCTTCAGACTAATAACTGGGCATGACTGTTTGGCAACGCATCTCTGTAGAATTGGTATTTATACATCACCAAAACGTGTTCTGTGCAGACTAGAAGATTCAGCTATGAACTTGCAACACATGCTGAACTGCAAAGCCATAAGCATTTCAGATAAAAGTGCTAATGACATCACAGACGTTTACTGATATGTTAGAAAAGAACTGATGGAGAAAATCCAGTGTTGTGACCGTTCCATTAATTAGTGAATTTTTTACAATAGGTAAGAACCACTAATGTAGCAAAGGGTAACGACTTTATTTCATTTAAGCAAAACCATTGACTAGTTCGTCCTTTATTTCTTAAGCGTTTATAGTATTAGTACTTAATTGTGTTTCGTTTTAAACTTCGTGGATGGCAGCGGATAAATTTTCACCCCGTCCCTCTTAATGACGCCACTGGTCATAAATAAAGGTATACCGCCAATTTAATAAATCGGAAGTCACTGCATGTTTCTTTAACCAGATTTTTTGTGAGATACTCAAGACTGGAGCCGAATTTTACTGTTAAGTGATAAAGTGGCATTTAGTTTTAATTAACATGATTGATAACAAAGGAGTGATCAACAATTTTTTTTATTTGAATCAGTTAGGCCTACAAGTGAAAATCTTGTTTCAAAGTGATTGCCGATAAGTGTTGAGGTTCAAAATTAAATAAATAAATTACAAAATAATCACAAGAAAAATTTTATGCAATGAGGTCATAGGCTACTTTTAGCAAAGGAATTAGACTCCCAAAAATCAGAATTACAGATAAAACAAACTTTCAGCGACAAAAGTAGAACTTAAAATAGAGATTGTAATAAAATTCATTTATGAAAAGTGGGGTTGGATTTGCGGTGCACAATAAAGACGTGTTGTTTTGTTTATCCTGAATCTTATTTGGTGGTGACCACACGTGGTTTAAGAACGGAATCAAAGACTTGAAACATTTGCCAAAAAATGTAGAACGCATGCCATCTCAAAATCATATTTATTAAAGAAATTGAAATAATAATATTTAACTTCGTTATTTATCGACGCTGTATCGACTACTGTTTTAGCGTCGATGGAATTGGTGTTAGTGAGATTGTATTTGGCGAGATGAGGCGTAAAATTCGCCATAGATTACCTGACATTTGCCTTACGGCTGTGTAAAATCTCTGAAGAAAGCCAACCAGGTAATCAGGCCAAGCGAGAATCGAACCCAAGCACGAGGGAAACTCTGGATAACAGGAAAACGTGCTATGCTAAAATAAGTTTATTTTAAGCAAAATTAACATCTGGTAACAGCTTGGTGATGGTGGCAGGTATCCATTCTCAAGTACAGTAATTACAGATAAAACAAACTTTCAGCGACAAAAGTAGAACTTAAAATAGAGCTTTTAATGAAATTCATTTATGAAAAGGGGGGTTGGATTTGCGGTGCCCAATAAAGACGTGTTGTTTTCTTTATCCTGAATTTTGTTTGGTGGTGATGACACGTGATTTAAGAACGGAATCAAAGACTTTAAACATTTCCCAAAAAAATGTAGGAAGCATGCCAGCTCAAAATCAGATTTATTATATAGTGCAATAAGTTCTTTAAACTTGGTTATTTAACGACGCTGTATCAAATACTGGTTTCTTAGCGTCGATGGAATTCGTGACAGTGAGACGGTATTTGGCGAGATGAGGTCCAGAATTCGCCATAGATTACATGACTTTCGCCTTACGATTGGGTAAAACCTCTGAAGAAAGCCAACCAGTTAATCAGACCAAGCGGGAATCGAACCCACGGTCCAAGGGAAACTCTGGATAACAGGAAAACGTGGTATGCTGGTGGCTGTGAAATAAGATTATTTTAAGCAAAATTAACATCAGGTACAGCTTGGTGATGGCAGCAGATCTTCCATTCTCAAGTACAATGCACTCGTGGACAAAAAATGAGATACATTGTTTCACATATCATTGATATTCTATATTCTGAGATGATTTACTACGACTGGCTGTAGTTCGTGTGAACAGTACTGACTTCGCTGATCGTTTGGCACCATTCGCGACAGTTTGCTATTTCACCCTGGGGTGGGGAATGTGGAAATAATTGTTACCAAGAAATACAGAAAACTGCTCTCTGTATAGAATCTTAGAAAGAGAGAAGATATTCCTTCAGTATAACATCTGACTGAATCCTGGAAAATCCTAAAACTTTATGATGGTTGTCGTATTTTTAAAGTGAGGAACAGCTGATTGGTTTCTGCAGCTTTCTCTCTCTAAAGCCTTGGAATTCTTCTATGGTCCAAGCTTACTGTCTGGTTTTGGATTACTCTTCCATGAAAAATAAATTCCATCCTATCCCTACTGTATATATAGTGTACCACAAAACAAAATAAAATTAAATTTTATTAAATTTAACTCAAAACCAAAACAAAAATTAAGATGAATACCAAAAATATAAACAAATGGCCAAGAATGTGTCAAAACTGGAAAAATTAACTGAAAACGAAAGAAGTACAAATTATAAAATTTATCTTCAAACTGTGTATTTTAGAGCCAGAAAACTATGATTAGGATTTATGTAGCTATATATTAACAATGTCTGGAGCTTCTGAGATAAAAGGTGACATTCTAGATACGTCCAGGTCCTGGTGGTTGTGGTATTCTTCTAGCACTGCTGATATTCCAAGATGTGTTAAAGAGCAACTGTAGGTCCCCACGGTCACGAACTTGTAAAGTTGTTGCAAGATTTTACTTGTCAAATATTGTACTGAATTACAAACAAAAGAAAATCAGGCATAAATGTTAAAGTAACCTAGATACGATTTATCTAAATAAGGGAAGATATATAATGTATCCCCAGAAATATGATATTCTGAAGCTAGCCCTTGATATTACTCAGCACAGTGAAGATGTAACTTTGAGAACGAAGTTTTACGTACTTGGTAACTATATTTGACCAAAGCTAAGTAGCCTACTTGATGCACAGACAGTACCTCGAAACCTGTAATCCCACAAGTGATAGATGAAGTAGCTGTTAACGGAAGGTCACTAGTGACTTCTGTTATTCTTACTTTCTGATGTGTAGGATGGCAAAACCCAACCCAATACCTGACATCAAGCAGCGAGTGAAGACCCTGGAGGGACAGGTACGTCTGTTGCTTCCTCTCATAGAGGAGGTGAGGGTGCTCAAGGAGAGGTTGGACTCACAGTCACTGCATGATCTGGAGGCAAAGACGGAAGAACATAACGTAGGGATCAACAACGACCTTAAGGAGCTGCAAGAGAGATTGAAGCTGAAAGAGACGGAATTGCAAGCTGAACTGGAAAAGTTGAAAGAAGAATGTGAAAGGGTAAGAGATCCACTGTTGCCATATTTACAGTTACCATTGTACACCTTAGATTGGGTCACAGTTAAGGCTTTATTCCACAGAACTATTTGCTCATACCGGGCGTTCAGAAAATGGGTGACGTGGGAAGCTGAAGAAGAGTTTAGACTAATCTGTAGACCCAGTCATGTACAAAATGTGAAGATTGTATTAGAATGTCATGTTATTTAGTAGTTGACAGTACATTCAGTAGTTGGTTGTGTGTTATTCTGTTTCTCATCGTACTGCCACCTTACTGACTGGGCTACGTCTGAACCTGATTCCTTTGTGGTTACAGGAGAAATTAGAACTGAGGCAGAAATATGAAGGAGAGCACCAGTTGCGGCTCCAGCAGGAAGAAGTAAGTGATGAGCTGTTACCATGGTTACAGTTACAGTAATTGGACAGTTGTGGGTGCATTGAAGGTTGGAGCAGTAAGCACGAAAAACTTTAAAATAGGCAGACACGCAAATGCTAAGCTGTATTTCAAATGGGCACTTAAATATGGGTAATCCAGTATATATCACAACATAGTGAGAGTAACAGTACTGATAATATCTGAAAGGCTAAAAGGGCGATACATAAGAGACAAGGTGCTGATGACAGTGAGAAGGTTTGAGTGGGTTAGGTGAGGGGATAGCTAAACTGTGATTTATATGGTGCTGCTTGTATTTGCTTTGAACAAGTTCCTTATTCGCCAGTAAATTTGCTGCAAAATTTTCTAATGAAGCTGCTTATTTATTTCACTAGCGTCTTATTTTGAATTCCCATTGACTAAAATACACTCAATGACAAGTTGAACGTGTCCAACATTAATGTTCAATCAAAGCGATTTTACTAGCAGCTTCCATGAAATGGCATGTCAGGACTTCAGGGAATGAATCTCTGAACAACTGGTGAATACATCTGCCTTCAGTGCAGGCACGAGTGGTGATATAGGCAGCTGTCTACAAACCACATTTGATAAGACGCACGTGTGGCATGATGTGTCATGTCCTTGTCCTGTGTAATTGGGTTCTCCAATGCTAGTTCCATAAAAAGCAAAAGTTCTGTCCCCAGAGCTGAAGATAAACAGAAATAATTGACTACTACTGCTAGAGAAAAATATATGTGAGAGGACTGTTATTAAGATATTCCACTGTTATAAACAGTTAAGATAAGAAAGAGGAGATAGGACCGTGTAAATGTTTGTGAGCTAGCGAATTTTCCAGCCAGATAATCATTCTGGAAAAGCATCCAGATAACGATAACAACAAAAAAACTAGCGAATAGCGTTAAAATCAGCAACATATAAATCACGCTTGAGGAACGGGAGGTAGAAGACTATGACAAATTTAGAGAGGATTAGTGAGGGGATACAAGAATAGGACAGTCAGGCATATCAAACACGTTACAGAGAACACATTACAGCCATAACCAAATCACTCTGTGTTGTCATGTAAAGAGCTGAGGGATGGATTATAAAATAAAATAAACAATGCCTTATTAACAGACAGCGGATGTTTAGAAAAATCCCTATTTTATTTGAATATTCATATTTAAAGGCTTTTAGTAAATGTGCACGAATTATGATTAATGAAGCATCTGATGAAGTTTGATCTTGACTTTTTTTTTTTTGCTTCTTTTGTCGTTTACTCCTTTTTAGCCTACTTTAATACGTAGGCCTACTTTTTTTTTTGTCTTTTCTTGCTTTTATATGTGCCTTTTTTGCCTTTTTCTCCATATGACTACTCATTCAACAATACTGCATTTATTCCTGCGTTCGAAACTAAGAAAATTGCATTTCTTATAGTAGCCATAGATGTGGGACAACCTGTTGCAATGCAGTGTTGTTTCGCTTACTCCGGAATCGAACTTGCCTCACCCAGCACTGCTACCTGACTCCAGCACTGCTCTACCTCATTAATTCCTGGCTTAGTTGCCTCATGAGTGATGCCTTATTGGTGTCACTTGTGAGGTTCAAACCTGTCTTCGTACAGTTGACTAAACAACGACAAATATCGGTTATTAGTCGAAAACATGAAGCGTTGGATTTCCCCGCTGATAACCCGGTTTCGAATCCCGGTGAGTCGAACCATAATTTGTGGTGGACAAACACGGTGCTCGCTGGTAGGACTTCGCGTCTCTCATTATTGTTACATTAATCATCGTCACACTTGCTTGTTGTTTATTTTAACTCAAAATATGGACGTGAAGTTGTGGATGAATAACTGCAAGTAAAACAAGTCCATAGAACAGAGAAACTACTTTTCCAGTGTACATTAAGTTGGCTACTCATGGTCTTATGGATGTTTACTTTATGAATTACTAGCTGAAAGCACCCGGCGTTGCACGGGTTTTCTTTTCTGCTTCTATTTTTAATTAAACTGGTTATACATTTTCGGAAATCTCGGAAACCTAACTGTAGACAACCAAAACGAATTGTCTTTACTAAGCTAAGATGAATCTTTACTTAACGTCACTTACATGAATTGATGAAATGCCTGCCAGCGTTAACTCAATTTAAAACAGTTGTAAATCAGGCACTGAAAAGAAAACATGTCATCATGTGCACGACGTTCAACGGTTTTTTTTAATTTATATATTTATTTGTTTTTATTTATTTATTCAAAAATATTATTTCTTTTCCTCTTTCTGATCAGTTTCATCATCGAATCAATATGTACATATAAAGGCTAATTTAATTTATATTGGAAAATTTTTTACCCCTTGACCGCTGTACATCCACTTATATCATACCCAGCTTTTTTTTAAATATGACTTGGAAAACTATATCGTACAAATTCAGAACACATTATATTAATTCTTGTTTTATACACAGAATACAGATAAAATATAAACTTGCAATACGTAAGTCATTTTTTTAACATAAAGACTAATATTCTGAGAGACGTATAGGCTTGACGGTATTTTAGAAATTAAGAGATTGTTATTTCCACAATGCATGACATACTACATTTTCAACGTGATTATACAGATAGAATTTCGCAGTAACATATTTTCGGACGTGAACAACAATATTTTGAGAGACGTATATTTTAGAATTAATATAGTGTTATTTTCAGTCGCCTTACGTACATTCGCATACTACATTAGCAACATGACAGAAATATCATTGAATTGCTTTTCGATATGTGTAATTTTTTTTTTCCACTCCTTTGTATAAAATATAGTCTAGGATGTGAAAAACACGCAGTTTTTAAGTCAATGTCTGCAACTTACAGCTACTGTCCTTGAGCTTCATTTTAATATGGCCATTACAAATGCTAATCGCACTGAATTGCAATTGCATTAAATAGAATGGGTATCATAGCAATATGTGAGATAAAAACATCTTCTCCTTTCGTTTTTCCAGTTAATATTGCCACTTCTACCACGTTTCACGTGAGTTCTTCACACCAATTCTTATTGGTGCATAATTTTGATGGGTCTATATTTTAGCAATAGTACTTATGGTTATTCAGTATTAAGTAAATTATGTGACAGCAATCCTTGTAGTTTGAAAGAGTTCTAGAATTCAGTTGGATAAAACACAGTCTGCTCACTATCTACAACTGCATCGAGAAATTCATAATACGGTCCTGGACTGCGTAAAGATATTTATTATCTAGTTTTAGCCTTCGTGATGTGTGTCAACAATGTTATTTAATTTCGTGTTATAATTTCCATGGCCTCGTGAAAGTCGATGTTGAATACAACAGATAATAATAAAAAACAATTGACTATAGAAGATTGCATTTTAGTATTACACATGAATGTTTGATAGTATTTATTTTTGTTTTTTTATATTTTTAAGTAATTTAACTTCCTTTTGCACAATTTTAATGTAGCCTATGTTCTTCTCCTGGTTATGAAGGTTAAATGTGCAAAACTTTGGCACATATCGGTCAAAGCGTGTAGATTTGTATAGAGAACATACACACATACACACATACATACATACATACATACATACATACACACATACATACATACATACATACACACACATACATACATACATACATACATACATACATACATACATACATACATACATACACACATACACACATACATACATACATACATACATACATACATACATACACACATACACACATACACACACATACATACATACATACATACATACATACATACATACATACACACATACACACACATACATACATACATACATACATACACACATACACACATACACACATACATACATACATACATACATACATACACACATACACACATACACACATACACACATACACACATACATACATACATACATACATACACACACATACATACATACATACATACACACACATACATACATACATACATACATACATACATACACACACATACATACATACATACATACATACATACATACATACACACATACACACATACACACATACACACATACATACATACATACATACATACATACATACATACATACATACATACATACATACATACATACATACATACATACATACATACTTTCTAAGGAATGGAAGCAACCACAACAACCTAATTGAAGGCATCCGAACGAATCTACGGCTGGTGGAGAACGACAGATGGCTAGTGGACTTCGGATGGGTCAAGGCTCATGTGGGAAACTACGGTAACGAACTGGCAGATCGTCTAGCGAAGCAGGCAGCGAGTGACGTCGATCTACAGATCTGTTACGACAAGGTCCCGATGAGTGAAGTAAGGAACCAGCTAGCGGTCATATCCAAAGGAACATGGGAAAGTGAATGGTCAACTACTTCCAAAGGTACTCTAACCAAGGCGTTCTTCCATAGTGTCCAAGATAGACTGAAATTGAAGATAGAAGTAACTCCTAACTTGACGACTCTGTTGACCGGACATGGAAAACTCAACGCATATTTTCATCGATTTAAAATCAAGAATAGTGCGACATGTGTCTGTGGGGATGGGGATCAGACAGTGGATCATATCATTTATGACTGTACGAAATTAGGAAAGGAAAGAAGAACACTAATCCAGTCTATACATAAATGTGGTGGAAAGTGGCCTGCGGACAAGACAAAATTAGTGAAAAGTTATGTAAAATATTTTATAAAGTTTGCAAATAGTATAGACTTTGAACAACTACAGTAGGCTGGCTAGTATATAAGGATAAGTTATTTGGGAAGATAGGTTAAAAGTCAGAATTAAGTGATAAGGGTCAAAAATAGGTTACTTACATTCTGTAAATAAGCTACAATATTAGAGGGTATAATTTATCAGAAAATAGGCTGATCAAGAGATAGTAAATATGTAAATACTGTAAATATTTTAATGCTAGAATATGTAAATAGATTCTTGTACTTCATAGGTTAGGAATAGGAAAATAAGTTAGATTAAGAAGTACCAATATTATCTTGGCAGTTACACATAGTAGATGAACTACACTAGTCCATATTTAATCTAGAATGGCAACATAATAATATATAATGTAAATGGATTATGTACTTGAAGGTAAACCTAGGCATGTAGTATTACTTTCCATTTGTAATGGAACATGCTGCTCAAAAAAAGGAATACATACATACATACATACATACATACATACATACATACATACATACATACATACATACATACATACATACATACATACATACATACATACATACATACATACATACATACATACATACATACATACCCACATTCAATTTTATATATTATGGGTGATCCAATATAATTTCAATGCCTTTTATTGCTCTATTTTTGTTGCTTTCAGAGCATGTTTAGGCGCCTAAAACACAATTTTTTAGTGCCTTAACTTTCGATGTCTACTTAATAACATACATTTGTGTTGTACTTAGAAAAACAAATACAACATTGAACATAACTATACAAAAATATTTCGATAGTTGTAAAGCAAAAAATAATAAATTCGACAATATGTGCCTATTTTTGAGAAATTCGCTTTTCAAATCTGGACTCTGTATTCGATACAAACACAGTGATATCGTTTACTATTGATGGCAGAGATAGACGAGAAACTTATTTATCATAAATACAAGGTTGCAAATACTAATTGCCAAGAATTTACTAGCTCCTTTTGCAAGCCCGAGAAATTGCATTCCTTAGATCCAAAACTGATCATTGCTTCGGGAAAAGAAAGCACATTAAGTTTCACCATTTCATAATTCATTCACAATTTTCTGCCAAAGGGCATGTCTTTCACTGCAAGTTCAGCATTCTGCAATCTTTCCCTTATTCCACGCTACTATTTCCTCGTACCAGGCATTCACAAAATGGGTGACGAAGGAAACTGAAAAAGAGTTAAGACCAATCTGTAGCCATGTACAAAATGCGAAGATAGAATGAGAAATGTCGTGTTGTTTAGTACAATACATTCAGTAGTTGGTTGTGTTATTCTGTTTCTCATCGTACTGCCACCTTACTGACTGGGCTACGTCTGAACCTGATTCCTTTGTGGTTACAGGAGAAAGCAGAACTGAGGCAGAAATATGAAGGAGAGCAACAGTTGCGGTTGCAGCAGAAAAAGGTAAGTGATGAACTGTTACCATGGTTACAGATACAGTAATTGGACAGTTGAGGGTACACGAAAAACTTTAAAATAGGCAGACACACAGGCACTATACCGTATTCAAAATGAGAAATTAATTGAATGATAAGTATAGGTACTCCAGTATATATTAATTACTACGTAAAGACAGCAGCAGTACTGGCAATATCTGAAACACGAAAATAGAGATAGCCAAGTCACAGGAGGCTGAGGACAGTGATAAGTTTAGAGTGGATTTTATTTAGTAGGTTATTTTATGCCGCTGCATCAACATCTCAGCTTATTTAGAGTCTTAATGAACTGATGATAATTCCGATGAAATGAGTCCGGGTCAGCACCGATAGTTGCTCAACATTTGCTCCTATTGGGTTGATGGAAAACACCGGAAAAATCTCAACCAGGTAAATTACCTCGACTGGGATTGGAACTCGGGCCATCTGGTTTCGCGGCCAGACGCAGGTATGGCTTTAGAGTGGATATGGGGAGAAGTTAGTTAAATCAAAGGATACCGAGGACTGTGGCAAGGATAGAGGAAAGAAGAGGACATTGCTATCCCATTTACCTAGGCTACATTAAAGTTGTAACGAAAGTAGTAAGTATCAAAATAGAAATTGAATGTTTAAACCAGTGAGAAATATCAGAACCGTGATATTGGTTTTACGTCTCAGGACATAACGGTTCACAAATATGTAATTTTTTAAATTTTAATTTGAGGATCTTCTTCGGTAACGAAAAATGTTCTGAGTCCTAGGAAATGAACTCTGTATTGTATTGTATTGTATTGTATTGTATTGTATTGTGTTGTATTGTATTGTATTGTATTTATTAACATTCCATGGTATTCATACATTGCTTCACAGCTAGAATATGGAACAAGTCAAAAAACTTAATACTATTATAAAGTCTTAATTTATAGTCACAGTCTAGATGAAATATATACAGACGAGATTTACAATATAGTCTTCTAGTACAACAGAAAGTTTAGTATCAATTTCATGAAGTGTTATTGAATGTCATGAATTCACCTACAGGATAGAAGGCGTGAGAAATTAGGTACTTCTTTAATTTGGCCCTAAATAATCTTATGTTTTGAGTTTCATTTTTTATATCGATAGGGAGGCTATTAAAAATTTTTACTGCCATATAACGCACTCCTTTTTGATAGCACGATAGACTTGCCGATGGAGTATGAAAGTCATTTTTTTTACTCTTTATGGTATGAACTGTTGAATTAGTTACAAAGTTTTCACGATTACATACGCGGAAGACTATTAATGAAAAGATATACTGACAAGCCATGGGCATTATTTGTAGTTTTTTTGAAAATAGTCCTACAAGATTCCCTAGATTTGGCACCTACTATTATTCTAATTACTCTTTTTTGTAATAGAAATATACTGTTACTATCTGTGGAATTTCCCCAGAATATTATTCCAAAACTCATTACCGAGTGGAAGTATGCAAAGTATATTGTTTTTAAGGTATTGATATTTACTATCTTTTGCATAGATCTAATAGCAAAACAAGCTGAATTTAGTTTGGGGGTAATTTCTTTAATATGATTTTTCCAATTTAACACATTATCGATTTTTAAGCCAAGAAATTTGATTGTTGTTTCTAATAGGGATCTATTGTTAATTATTGCGCTAGAAATTTGCGAGGTTGAATTTGAATAGGATTTAAATTGAATGATGTTAGTTTTGTTACAATTTAATACTAATTTACTGACTGAGAACCAGTCACATATTTTGAAGAGCATTTCCTCTGTTGAAGATTGGAATGTGTTGGAGTTATTGGCAGCAATTACTATACTTGCGTCATCTGCAAATAATATGGGATGACCTACATCTTTTATTAGAGGGGCAAGAACATTTATGAACACTAGAAAAAGTAGTTGACCTAGTATTGATCCTTAAGGAATTCCATTATTAATAGTTCCCCATGCCGAGGCAGATTTCATAGTTGTATTGATTTCGACTTTCTGTTTCCTATCTATGAGATATGTGTGAAACCATTGGTGTGCAACACCTTTAATTCCATAATAATTTACCTAGCAGTATTTTATGATTTATACAGTCAAATGCTTTGGATAAATGACAGAAAATCCCTACAACTTGTAATTTTTTATTAACTGCTTCCAGAATTTTGTCAGTTAAATTAAATGTTGCATTTTCCGTACCTTTATTTTTCCTGAATCCAAATTGTTCTGGGACTAAAATGTTGTATCTTTCTAGATGATGATATAATATTTTATACATTACTTTTTCAAAGATTTTGGAGAAGACTGGTAGAAGTGATATGGGTCTGTAATTTTCTGGAGACGTTGTTTCTCCCTTTTTGAAGATAGGAATAAGCACTGAATATTTTAATCTCTCGGGGAATATACCATTGAACATTGAATAGTTACATAAATAATTTAATGGCCTATGTGAACTCGGTTTTAATATTTTGCTTGTTATTTCATCATACCCTGAGGAGTTTCTTTACTTTAGATTTTTAATAATTATAGTTATTTCTTGTTGGGTTTGTTGGAAATATTTGAATATTTGGGAATTTTGTCGGAAAATATTGTGTTAAAGAATTTAAGCTATTAGTAACATTATCTTGTGGGATGTTGAATACTAGTAGATTCAATATTTTGAAATTAAAGGACGAGGAAACTAAGCAACGTTATCAGGTTGAAATTTCAAATAGGTTTGCTGCTTTAGCAACTGCTGACGAAGCTGAGGAAGAGTTAGATGTTAATAGCGTGTGGGAAAATATCCGAGATAATATCAAAATTGCAGCTGAGCAGAGCATAGGTTATCAGGAAACTAAGAAAAAGAAACCGTGGTTTGATGAAGATTGTTCCATTGCAGTAGATAGAAGGAAACAGGCAAAATTGAAATTCTTAAAGGATCCAATTGAGGAGAATAGAGATAATTATTTCAATGAAAGACGGGAAGCAAGTCGTACACTTAGGAATAAAAAGAGAGGTTACTTGAAGGAAAAACTGAATGAGGTAGAAACAAATAGTAAGAATAAAAACATTCGAGATTTATATAAGGGTATAAAGGTATTTAAAAATGGATATCAGGCAAGGGTAAACGTGATCAAGGATGAGAATGGTGACTTCCTTGCAGACTCTCATTCAATCCTTAACAGATGGAAAAACTATTTTGGACAACTACTAAATATACATAGGCCAAATAGAAATGATCGGGACGAAATTCAAACACAAACTGCTGAGCCATTTATACCGGAACCCACACTTTCTGAAGTCGAAATTGCGATAGAAAATCTGAAAAAGTACAATTCTCCAGGTATTGATCAAATTCCAGCACAATTAATACAGAAGGGTGGAAGCGTAATATCTAGCGAAATTTATAAACTTCTACTTGCAATTTGGGAAAAGGAAATTGTACCAGAACAATGGAAGGAATCCATAATCGTACCTATTTTTAAGAAGGGGGACAAGACTAACTGTAGTAACTTTCGAGGAATATCACTTTTGTTGACGTCGTACAAAATTTTGTCGAATATCCTTTTGAGAAGATTAACTCCATATGTAGATGAAATTATTGGGGATCATCAGTGTGGCTTCAGGCGTAATAGATCGACTATTGATCAGATTTTTTGTATTCTCCAGATATTGGAGAAAAAATGGGAGTATAAGGTTACAGTACATCAGTTATTCATAGATTTCAGAAAGGCGTATGACTCGGTTAAGAGAGAAGTTTTATATAATATTCTTATTGAATTTGGTATTCCCAAGAAACTAGTTCGATTAATTAAAATGTGTCTTAGTGAAACTTACAGCAGAGTCCGTATAGGCCAGTTTCTATCTGATGCTTTTCCAATTCACTGCGGGCTAAAGCAGGGAGATGCACTATCACCTTTACTTTTCAACTTCGCTCTAGTCTAGAGTATGCCATTAGGAAAGTTCAGGATAACAGAGAGGGGTTTGGAATTGAACGGACTACATCAGCGGATGACGTGAATATGTTAGGAGAAAATCCTCAAATGATTAGGGAAAACGCGGAAATTCTACATGAAGCAAGTAAAGAGATAGGGTTGGAAGTAAATCCCGAAATGACAAAGTATATGATTATGTCTCGTGACGAGAATATTGTACGAAATGGAACAATAGAAGTTGGAGATTTATCCTTCGAAGAGGTGGAAAAATTCAAATATCTTGGAGCAACAGTAACAAATATAAATGACACTCGGGAGGAAATTAAACGCAGAATAAATATGGGAAATTCCTGTTATTATTCGGTTGAGAAGCTTTTGTCATCTAGTCTGCTATCAAAAAATCTGAAAGTTAGAATTTATAAAACAGTTATATTACCGGTTGTTCTGTATGGCTGTGAAACTTGGACTCTCACTTTGAGAGAGGAACAGAGATTGAGGGTTTTTGAGAATAAGGTTCTTAGGAAAATATTTTGAGCTAAGAGGGATGAAGTTACAGGAGAATGGAGAAAGTTACATAACGCAGAGCTGCACGCATTATATCCTTCACCTGACATAATTACGAACATAAAATCCAGACGTTTGAGATGGGCAGGGCATGTAGCACGTATGGGCGAACCCAGAAATGCATATAGAGTGTTAGTTGGGAGGCCAGAGGGGAAAAGAACTTTGGAGAGGCCGAGACGTAGATGGGAGGATAATATTAAAATGGATTTGAGGGAGGTGGGATATGATGATAGAGACTGGATTAATCTTGCTCAGGATAGGGACCAATGGCGGGCTTATGTGAGGGCGGCAATGAACCTCCGGGTTCCTTAAAAGCCAGTAAGTTATTAAATAAGTAAGTAGGTATCTTGTGGGATGTTGAGGTCATCAGTTATTGTAAGAAAATATTTGTTAACAATTTTCAAGTTGTACTGATCATGTCACTGAACGACGAATTCAAGTGGAATGGGGGAAGAAACGTTTGCATGATAATTCGATACATAGACTAAATGAGCGAAAGCTAACATAGATCGCAATATTGGGAAAGCGTATGTCACAAAAAAGGGTGTGGTAATACCTGCTAAAGCGTTTGAATATAAAATCTGTAGCCCTGTTAGACGTTTAACTTGTGTAGGCCTATATGTAGTCGTCGGGGATTGTAATAAAAGTCTCGCTCAAAAATGGGTCCTATCTTCAAAATGTTTGGTGGCAACGACTGGTCTAGATGATCCACGGCCCATTTCTTTATGGGTTTAAAATGAAAATACGAATTAATTATAGTTTGTTTTGGTAGTGTATACGCCCTGTGGGTCATTTCTTAGAAGTTCATCATAAAAATCTTGATTATGTTCCTGCATATTTTCAATTAATTTGAGGACACATAACATTTATTTACCTCTTCAGGGAAAACCATAGGCAGGATGAGAGGTTTTACTTTAAAGCCTCTATCCATACATTATACGTTGGTAGCTGTTATCTCATTTCCTGATGTTGTATACCGGCCATCAGCTTGATTCCTTCATGAAACCTGTTTTTCAAGTCAGACTATCACCTAACCAGCTGAGCTTTCTCTGATCCAGAATTGTTTATATTACAGAGTTACCAGGATCTGCTGGGGAAGCTGAGACAAGAACTGGAGGCTGGGGGAGAGATGAGGCGCCAGCTGGAAGAAGTAAGTGTGACATATACATCTTGATTACACAACTTTTAACACTGTATTACTTCGGAATATGTATGGTAAGACTTTACTGTGTTTAATTTCAACGTACCTCGTTTACATGTTTCGACCTATTTAAGGGTCATCTTCAGAAGTTCAGGAGTTCTGAAGATGACCCATAAATAGGTCGAAACATGTAAACGAAGTACGTTGAAATTTAACACAAATGTCTTAGCATACATATTCCGAAGTAAGTGTGAGCTGTTACCATGGTTACAGTTGCGAAGGAGTTTAAGAGCTGCACTCAGTAATTGCACATTTTAATAATGAAAAAAACAATAATAGTTATATTATTATTATTATTATTATTATTATTATTATTATTATTATTATTATTATTATTACTACTACTACTACTAATACTACTACTACTACTACTACTAGTACTAAAAAATCATCATTATCATTATCACAGCAGTCATGTTTGTAGTCAAATTATCGACATCTGAGAATCTTCTCAACCAGATTTGTCATTATTTACAGAGTAAAGTGGAAGCACTGCGTGTCCTGCGAGAAGAATTGCAAGCGAAGGAGGAGGAACTGAATAAAATGGTAGAGGAAATGCAATCGGAGCGACTGAAAACAGCAGTAAGTGTGAGCTGTTGCCATGGTTACAGTTACTGAGCAATGATTGATACAAACTGTTACAACAGAGATTGCGACCAGCTGCAGTTGGAGAGCAAACTTAATTTCAGTTTTCAGATTAGAACTGCTACAACAAATACTCCTGCTAATACTACTGACATTAGTGTAGTTATGGCTACTGTCACTACTACTGAAATTACTGTAGTTATAGCTACTGTCACTACTACTGACATTACTGTAGTTATGGTTACTGTCACTACTAGTGACATTACTGTAGTTATAGCTACTGTCACTACTATTGACATTACTGTAGTTATGGCTACTGTCACTACTACTGACATTACTGTAGTTATGGCTACTGTCACTACTACTGAAATTACTGTAGTTATAGCTACTGTCACTACTACTGACATTACTGTAGTTATGGCTACTGTCACTACTACTGACATTACTGTAGTTATAGCTACTGTCACTACTACTCACATTACTGTAGTTATGGCTACTGTCACTACTACTGACATTAGTGTAGTTATGGCTACTGTCACTACTACTGAAATTACTGTAGTTATAGCTACTGTCACTACTACTGACATTACTGTAGTTATGGCTACTGTCACTACTACTGAAATTACTGTAGTTATAGCTACTGTCACTACTACTGACATTACTGTAGTTATGGCTACTGTCACTACTACTGAAATTACTGTAGTTATAGCTACTGTCACTACTACTGACATTACTGTAGTTATGGTTACTGTCACTACTAGTGACATTACTGTAGTTATAGCTACTGTCACTACTATTGACATTACTGTAGTTATGGCTACTGTCACTACTACTGACATTACTGTAGTTATGGCTACTGTCACTACTACTGAAATTACTGTAGTTATAGCTACTGTCACTACTACTGACATTACTGTAGTTATGGCTACTGTCACTACTACTGACATTACTGTAGTTATAGCTACTGTCACTACTACTGACATTACTGTAGTTATGGCTACTGTCACTACTACTGAAATTACTGTAGTTATAGCTACTGTCACTACTACTGACATTACTGTAGTTATGGCTACTGTCACTACTACTGAAATTACTGTAGTTATGGCTACTGTCACTACTACTGACATTACTGTAGTTATGGCTACTGTCATTACTACTGACATTACTGTAGTTATGGCTACTGTCACTACTACTGAAATTACTGTAGTTATAGCTACTGTCACTACTACTGACATTACTGTAGTTATGGCTACTGTCACTACTACTGAAATTACTGTAGTTATGGCTACTGTCACTACTACTGACATTACTGTAGTTATGGCTACTGTCACTACTACTGACATTACTGTAGTTATGGCTACTGTCACTATTACTGAAATTACTGTAGTTATAGCTACTGTCACTACTACTGACATTACTGTAGTTATGGCTACTGTCACTACTACTGAAATTACTGTAGTTATAGCTACTGTCACTACTACTGACATTACTGTAGTTATGGTTACTGTCACTACTAGTGACATTACTGTAGTTATAGCTACTGTCACTACTATTGACATTACTGTAGTTATGGCTACTGTCACTACTACTGACATTACTGTAGTTATGGCTACTGTCACTACTACTGAAATTACTGTAGTTATAGCTACTGTCACTACTACTGACATTACTGTAGTTATGGCTACTGTCACTACTACTGACATTACTGTAGTTATAGCTACTGTCACTACTACTGACATTACTGTAGTTATGGCTACTGTCACTACTACTGAAATTACTGTAGTTATAGCTACTGTCACTACTACTGACATTACTGTAGTTATGGCTACTGTCACTACTACTGAAATTACTGTAGTTATAGCTACTGTCACTACTACTGACATTACTGTAGTTATGGTTACTGTCACTACTAGTGACATTACTGTAGTTATAGCTACTGTCACTACTATTGACATTACTGTAGTTATGGCTACTGTCACTACTACTGACATTACTGTAGTTATGGTTACTGTCACTACTAGTGACATTACTGTAGTTATAGCTACTGTCACTACTACTGACATTACTGTAGTTATGGCTACTGTCACTACTACTGACATTACTGTAGTTATGGCTACTGTCACTACTACTGACATTACTGTAGTTATGGCTACTGTCACTACTACTGACATTACTGTAGTTATGGCTACTGTCACTACTACTGAAATTACTGTAGTTATAGCTACTGTCACTACTACTGACATTACTGTAGTTATGGCTACTGTCATTACTACTGACATTACTGTAGTTATGGCTACTGTCACTACTACTGAAATTACTGTAGTTATAGCTACTGTCACTACTACTGACATTACTGTAGTTATGGCTACTGTCACTACTACTGAAATTACTGTAGTTATGGCTACTGTCACTACTACTGACATTACTGTAGTTATGGCTACTGTCACTACTACTGACATTACTGTAGTTATGGCTACTGTCACTACTACTGACATTACTGTAGTTATGGCTACTGTCACTACTACTGAAATTACTTTAGTTATAGCTACTGTCACTACTACTGAAATTACTGTAGTTATAGCTACTGTGACTACTACTGACATTACTGTAGTTATGGCTACTGTCACTACTACTGACATTACTGTAGTTATAGCTGCTGTCAGTACTACTGACATTACTGTAGTTATGGATACTGTCACTACTACTGCCATCAGCTTCACTCAGCCTAGTGAACTGTCACCTAGCTGACTGAGCTTCCTCTGACCAGATTGTTTTGTCTGCTGCAGGAGCACAGAGCATTAAAATAGGCAGACATGCAGGCGCTAAATTTTGTTCAAATGGACACCTAGTTGAATAATAATTATGGGTACTCCATAATATCTTTGATGGGCGATCATAAGAGTACAAGTCAATTTTTGGCGAAATTGCGATCAGGCGCGGCTCGCCGAATGAAGGGAGTGAAGGGGCCCTTCATCTAAAATTTAAAATTAAATGCTATAAGATACATTAACGAATCGCATATGTAATATTTCATTCCTAAGTCTCAGTCTACTTGTTTATAATACTGTTGCAATGTATGTCTACTGTATGTTGTGACACTCTTTAGCGAGACTCGACTTACCGAGTGAAGGGAAGAAGACAAAGAGCGAGCGAGGGTTCGTCATGCTCTTTCTCTCTAGCAGTATACCTGACAGTGGACATGAACAGAACGTGTCCTCCAAACAACGTCGTTCCCCTAACAGCTGGTTACCATGACAACGTGACGTCAAGTTCTCTCAGAAAACTGTGATTTTACTACCCGTGTGAAGGGATGTTTTCAACAACAAAGCATCCCCGCATCAGTGCTGTGGACTTCCGAACCAGTTTTTAGCAAAGGCCACCCTCTCAATATTGTTCGCTTCTCGCCTTGACGCCTCCACCCACACACACAGTATGGCTCTGCCTTTTTCCTTGTGCGGGTGTTAGACAGTTTTAAGTGAAAGTTTGTTAAGTGTGTGTCTGTGATAATGAATCCAGTTAGTGATACTGTATGTGCGTTACTTGAGACACCGTTTTCCAGATGGAAAGACGAAGACAAAAAAGACATTTTGACAACAGGACGACCTACCACAGCATTAAGTATTAGTGTAAAAAAGGAAAAAAAACGGCAAATCTTATAATGTTAACTTCAAAAACTCTTGGTTTTCTGAATTTCCATGGCTATGCAGTAGCCCCTATTTAGAGAAATTATTTTGTTGGCCCTGTTTGCTTTTTAGCAATAATCACAATGTTTGGAATAAAGAAGGATTTTCAGATTTTAAGAACATAACGCGGGCTCTAAACAAACACAAAGATTCTGCCCAACACCTGAAATGCAAATTGCAACTCAACACTTTCCTGAAGAATAGGAATACAATTGGTGACGCCATTCGGGAAAATGCAAGGTTACATCTTGTCCATTTCAATGAAAATGTTCGCTTAAATAGGATTTTTTTCCAACTTATAATTGATTCAGTGCTATATTTAAGCAAACAAGAACTTGGATTTAGGGGTCACGATGAAAGTGTTTCTTCAATAAATCGAGGCAATTTCAAGGAACTACTTGCATTATTAATATCTAGGAGTCCGCTGGAAATTCAAAACCACTACTCTAAAATTAGTAATGTGTTCACCGGTGATTCTAAGACCATACAAAATGAAGTGCTAGACTGTATATCTGACTACATCAATGACCATGTGAAAAATGAGATTCATAACACAACTTTTTTTGCTATTCAAGTTGATGATAGCACAGACATTACTCAGACATCACAGTGTTCTATGATAATAAGATATGTAAATTCTGAAGGAATTATTGTTGAACGTTTCCTGGGGTTTCATAATGTTAGTGCTAATAGATCCTCTGAAGCATTGTTCAGCATTTTGGATGGGGTTTTATAAGAATTTGGTTATGAGAACAAATTGGTAGCACAGTGCTATGACGGAGCAAGCGTAATGGCGGGTCACTTGAACGGTCTCCAGAAGAAAGTTAAGGACAAAGCACCTCAATCTGTTTTCGTGCATTGTTTAGCCCATCGGTTAAACTTGGTGTTGCAACAGAGTTTAGAATGCAATTCTAAATGTCGCATATTTTTTGCGAGTATCAGTGGGATTCCGTCATTTTTCCACCATTCATCAAAAAGAACACACGTAATAGATTCACTCTCAGCTAGACGTATACCAACCTTAGCAGAAACTCGCTGGTGTTCTAATTCAAAATTACTCAATGTAATTGTAGAGGATTGGGAAAACCTGAAACAAGCTTTTGAGCTAATTATGAATGACAAACTGTCTGACAAGAAATCTGTTCAACTTAGTAAGGGGTTTCTGAACTATATGAATAGTTTTGAATTTACTTTTCTGGCTGTAGTATTCAATGATATTTTTTCATTGACCGATGTTCTATTTGATGTTCTACAGAAAAAATCGCTGGACATTACATACTGCATATCCAAGATAAAAAGTACTTGTGCTGTAATAAACAATAAAAGAAATGACCAGTATTTCTCGGAATTATTTGAGAAAGTTAAAGGAATGACCAGCCTAACTCGGAGAAGAGAGTACAGTACCATGACAGAGGATGAGATTTTTCGAAATTTCAGGATTTTGTTTTTCGAGATTTTGGATACTATTTCAATGGAAATGAAAGTGAGGTTTCAAGACTGTGATAATTTGCAATTTCTCGGCCTTGTGGATACTTCAAAATTTGATAAGTATGCTAAAGATTTCCCTTCTACAGCACTTGAAAATTTACAACACTGCTATCCATTGATATTCAACAAAATTGACCGTTTGAAGAACGAACTGCGGCTACTGTATGCAGATGAGGTGAATAGGTCGTTATCTACCGCGGAGTGTTTCAAATTGTGCCAAGAAAATAAGGATGTATTTGAGGAATCATACAAATTATTTGCCTTAGTTTTAACGATTCCATCTACAAGTGCATCTGTGGAAAGAAGCTTTTCGTGTTTAAATAGAATTAAGTCTTTTAGGAGGAATACAATTTCACAAGAAAGACTCACAGCATTGGCAAATATTTCTATTCAGAAAGAACTTTTGTGTGAACTGATGAAAGAGCAGCCATTTTATGAAGACATGACGGATAGGTTTGCTGCTCTCAAGAACCGTAGGATTGACTTAATATACAAGAAATAGGTGAGTCTTGCATGTCCAATTTTTATTGGAGTATATTTTTAAACTCTATTATCATGCTATATTAACCCCATTTAGCCCTTCACCTCCTTGTTTGGGTAGGAGCCGCCACTGAATTTGAGATATGTATAGTTTTGTCATCATCAGCTCGATATCTATGTCTGGTAAAAAGAGTAGACGTCAAAAGCTGCTGTAGAACGCCGCATTCTCTGGTGCATATAACAGTATCTTCAAAATAATGTACAATGTTAAACAGTTTTTTTGCTCTCCTGTAAAATAAGGTTTTTTGACTTGTACTCTTATGATCGGCCATCAAAGATATATCAAAATGTATGACACTAACCATACTGGCAATATCTGAAAGATGAAAAGGGCGATAGCTAAGTGACAGGAGGCCGAGAACAGTGAGGAGGTTTGAGTGGGTTAGGTGAGGGGCTAGCTGAAGTGTGATTTATATGGCGCTGCTAGTATTTGCTTTGAAAAAGCTTCCTTATTCACCGGTCAATTTGCTGGCAAAATTTTGTAATGAAGCTGCTTATTTATTTCACTAGCGTCTTATTTTGAATTCCCATTGACTAAAACACACTCAATGACAAGTTGAACGTGTCCAACATTAATGCTCAGTGAAAGCGATAAGCCGTTCGATTTTACTAGCAGCTTCCAAAGTAGTGGTATGTCAGGACTTCAGGGAATGAATCTCTGAACAACTGGCGAATACATCTGCCTTCAGTGCAGGCACGAGCGGTGATATAGGCAGCTGTCTACAAACCATATTTGATAAGACGCACGTGTGGCATGATGTGTTGTCCTTGTCCTGTGTACTTGGGTCCTTCAATGCTAGTTCTTTAAAATGCAAAGACTATGTCCTTGGAGCTCAAGATGAAAGGAAATAATTGACTACTACTGCTAAATAAAAAATGTGAGAGAACTGTTATTAAGATGCCACTGTTGTAAACAGTTAAGAAATAAAAGAGGAGATAGGACCGTGTAAATGTTTATGAACTAGCGAATTTTTCAGCCAGATATTCATTCTGGGAAAGCATCAATGTAACGTTAACGGCAGAAGCTAGTGAATAGCGTTAAAATCAGCAACATATAAATCACGCTTAAGGGACACGAGTCAGAAAACTGTGACAAGATTACAAAGGATTAGATGAGGGAATACAAGAATAGGACAGACAGGCAGATCAAACACGTTACAAAGAACACATTACAGCCATAACCAAGTCACTCTGGGTTGTCATGTAAAGAGCTGAGGGATGGATTATAAAATAAAACAAACAATGCCTTTTTAAGATACATTTGTGTTGTAGTTAGGAACAAAAACACAACGTTGAACATAACTATACAAAAATGTTTCTGTAGTTGTAAAGTAAAAAATAATAAATCCGACAAAATGTGCCTATTTTTGAGAAACTGGTTTCTCAAATCTGTACTCTGTATTCGATACAAACACAGTGATATCGTTTCCAAGTTCAAGGAGATTTCTCGCTTTTGTTTTGATGGCTGAGATAGACCACAAACTTATTCAGCATAAATACAAGTTTTCAAATACTAATAGGGATATCTTATGCGAAGTTTTACCGTCAGAGGGCAGGAGCGTTCCATGCGGCGCAACATGCTGTAGGGCTATGTTTTGTCATATGCCTCAGTTGATTACGTTTTCCCACTTGTTGGTTTTCTGTGCATGTCAAAATTATATTTACAGTTATTTTGTATAACCTAGCATAATTTAATATAATTCAATATTTTCTTACCTCATAATTTAATTTAATTTACAATAACGTAAACCTGTATAATATTCAGGGGAAATCTGCAGTATGCAGAATATAAATACGAGTAAATTGAATGTTCATGAACCTAAACGAGAACTTTGAGAACAATGTGCATGAATAAAAAAATAGAAAATATGTCGAAAGTGTTATTGCCCTCTTTAATAATTATTATTTAAGAACCATACGCTGAAAACAGGATATGCAGCCACCAATGTGTTTTTTTTTTATAGGGAAGTGACTATCGAGATTGAATTCCTTGTATTTTTTCTGTAGTTGCACAAAGATCAAATGCAATTTTTAATAGGATGATATAATATGATCGCAATAGTATCACGATTAGTCGTGCGTTTTGAAGGTTAAGGACATGCAGTTTTGAGTACTATGTAGGATGATTTTGAAAATTTGAAGTAAAAACATGGCTTTAATAATTAGGGATAGTACATTAAAAACATTATTCACGAAATGGGTTCCACTACAGATCGTCCTGGATAATAAACATCCCAGTTTATCGAGAGTTTACTGCAGGCGTAAACTTCGGAGACTCCTACAACTTCTGCATATAATCTAAGCTAACATAGCTCGCTGTCGAGTTGCATATGTTTTTATTAATTTTTCTTTTTCCTCTTCCAAAATGAAACTGTAGTCAACACTTCCTTACTTGAAGTAGTTACTTTTATTTAATAGCTAGCACTTTCGAGGCGCAATTTAATTACTTATATTTTTTAAGATTTAAAGCATATATTCAGAATATTTCGGGACCTGATTGAAGACAAAAAGCTTTCGCTGGTGTTTACATATAGAAACATAACAAAAATTTGCCATTTTTAGTTGTTTTAAGAGTATTTAATATACTAATACACTACTTATTATCCTCAATGTTTATATACCGAAAAACAAATGCAGACGCAAAGCGCATCCCTCATAGTATACGTGCGATATCTGTTGGTGCTAGTTCAGGATATCCCTATTACCAAGAATTTACTAGCTTTTGCAAGCCCGAGGTTTTCTTGCATTCTTTATATCCAAAACTGGTCAGTGCTCTAGGTAAAAAAAACACATATAGAGACACCATTCTATCATTCATTCATAACTTTCTACCTTCCTCTTAGTCTCCACATATGATCCATAATGTTGTACCTTAATGTCGTCTATCATCTGATATCTTCTTCTGGCCTGAACTCTCAAATTCCTCCCAGTGCATCCTTCAGTAGGCAGTTTCTTCTCAGTCAGTGACCCAGCCAATTTCTTATTCCCTTTTTGATCATTTTCAGCATTATTCTTTCTTTACCCATGATTTGTAGGTCAGTTTCTTTTCTTATTCTGGCTGTCCATTTCACACGCTCCATTCTTCTCCATATCCACATTTGAAACGTTTATTGATTTTGTCGTCTGTTCAGTTTTTAATTAATATTTGAGGAGAAAAATTCGCGCCGGCACCGGGGATCGAACCCGGGTCCTTGGTTCTACCCTAGATCATATATGTAACAGATAACTCCTCGCTACGTTAAAATCGGCAGCACTTTGAAGAGAACAACCGCCAGGATCGCCACCCGTCCGCCGTAAACGAACACGAGATGGCAGCACAGTCGCTAATGCAATTCAAATGGGAATTATGACGTGACTCCTTATGTAACAACTAGATGGCAGCGTAGTAAACCTGACAAAAGTTGTTAACCTCAAAGCCTATAAGCCCGACATATCTGTTACATATATGATCTAGGGTTCTACGTACCAAGCGCTCTGACCACTGAGCTACGCCGAATTCAATCTACAGCACCGGATCGATCCTTCCTCCTTGACATTGGACATAAACGTCAACATATACAGAGTGTTTAAAAAATACGGGGCATAATTTCAGGTATGTATTTCCCACATGTAGACAATCAAAATAGTTCATTACAACATGTGTCCGGAAATGCTTCATTTCCGAGTTATGGCCTTCACAACATTGAAATTCACCGGAACGTTTTTCTTTCCGCAGGTCGTTGCCGTCAAAGGAGACATTAAGAGGGCACTTTGACAGTTCATTCCGAGGCGAAAGTTACATTCAGTACTTGGATCGAAGGTTTCCTGATCGATGGATAATTAGAGTGGGCCAATTGCTTGGCCTCCACGCTCACCTGATCTGAACCCTCTCGATTTCTATTTGTGGGGTCATTTAAAATCATTGGTTTATTCGTCTCCGGTGCCTGATTTGGAATCCCTTCGGAATCGAATTGTGGCATGTTCTGAGGACATACGCAATACTCCTGGAGTTTGGGACTGTGTTCGCAGGTCAATGAGACATCGATGTGAGGTCTGTATTCAAGCAGGAGGTGGACATTTTGAACATCTTCTGTAATGACAACGACCTGCGGAAAGAAAAACGTTCCGGTGAATATCAATGTTGTGAATGCCATAACTCGGAAATGAAGCATTTCCGGACACATGTTGTAATAAACTATTTTGATTGTCTACATGTGGGAAATACATACCTGAAATTATGCCCCGTATTTTTGAAACACCCTGTATATGCCTAACATGAAGTCAGGCCACAAAGGGAAACATTGGCCTTGCAAACTACTATTGAAAGTGTTTGAAAGATATGTCGGCAATGAAGTCACATCTAAGAAGCGAAATAAAATAAATTGGAAA
>NC_091118.1:16373968-16501468 GCF_040183065.1 Periplaneta americana | reverse complement strand
CTGGCTGCACGGCTAGGCCGCCATGATGCGTGCAGGGCGCTGCTGGCAGCAGGGGCGCTGCTGGATATGAAGGGAAAACCATGGGGACGCACTGCTCTGCATATGGCTGCATGGTATGGGCACCGTGCAGTGTGTGAGCTGCTGCTGGCAGCTGGGGCGCGGCCCAACGAGCCTGATGATGCACACCAGTGGACTGCACTGCACTGTGCAGCATGTAATGGCCACGCCCCAGTGGTGCAGCTGCTGTTGCAGAATGACACTGAGCGGGAGGCAAGAGATAAGGGGGGACGGACGGCCCTGGACCTGGCGCGTTGGTACGGGCACACAGAAGTGGTGGCCATGCTGCAGGGCTGAGCAGGCGCAGTGCTGCCAACACGACAGCAATACCATTATACCACAGTAACCAGCGGGAATGTGTTGTGTTGGCATCACTGCTCTGCTTGTAATGCTGTTACTTCATTGCTCTAGGCTGTCGTTACTTTCGTGTTGTGTGGCTTTGTTGTTGTTGTTGGCTAAACTTTGCGTGTCAATAATAACCGCCACTGTTCCTTCTCTTCTTGGAGCATTGCAAAGTAGCTTGACACGCCACTGGTGCTTTGTCATCATTATTATTATTATTACTATTACTATTATTATTATTATTTTTATTATTAGTATTATTAATGTTTAAATTACTGTACAGAAATAAAAATATAAAAAATTGTTTATGTTGGTATCAGTGTACGTGTTAAACATGCAAGTTTTGTGTTATTGCGTGATTCTGATATGTCACTTATTCTACAGCATCTATAGACTATTTCAGACGCAGTAGACCAAAGTATGTTCCCTCGCCTAATATCATTTATAAACGTGATACGCCACTGACTGCTTATGTTCCTACTGCTCACATGCACATCAATACTACGGCCATTTTTATAACTGTAGGCCTATTTATCCGCAATATCTACGAGAACAATATAAGAATACAAGAATAATATTTCAGTTGGCGTCACTGTTCCTGCACCAACTCGACATTCACGCCTATACTTGTTTTTTGAAAGATGGGACATGACAGTTAAGCGGCCGAGCTTGGAACTACAGTGCCATGTTGCCAATATGGACGAACTTGCTGCTAGCTGATGGTAGCTTGCAATTGTCGTTAAAATGGCTGACGTTAAAACATGAATTGACAATTGACGCGAAGGTAAGAAAACAATACAAAAATCGACAGAGAATCAAAGAGGAAATTTGCCAATGCTAACATTGTGTGCACAACAGAGGCGGCTCCTCAGGGCAGGCAGGGTAGGCTAAGCCTACCTCAACACATTTAGAAAAACCTAAAAGTGGATATTTATTAACTACCCCAACACATTTGGAAAACCTTATATAATTATATACTCTTGTCTAGGTGCTTAGAAATTCTTCAATTAACTATGAATGGGATTTTTTTAGGGTTAGTTGGACGTTGCTTACTACTGGCAGTTCGATTTATGCGACAAGAATACACTGGACAGATCACGATGCGTCAGAATTGTCAGAAGGTAGGCAGAAGCGAAGTTAGCCGACCTTCCACGTAACTTCAAAGCTGGCCCTGGAGTAAGCATTAAAAGAGATCGCTATTCTAAATGCTTTCTTAGCGCATGCGTTCTATGCTGAAGCCAGCGCGCTAGAATTCTGCCTGTCCTAACGAGAACCCACGAGCATTATCGAACACCTACGATTTGCGAAATTTCTGTTTGAAAGTTTCACGAGTTGGAACGTTGATTGTTACGAGTAGTATAACAGTTTTTAAACAGTGTGTTTTAAAAGATGTTTTTTTTTAACAGTGTATTTTAGAAAATGTGATTTTTGCAAGTACGTACTGTATATTAATGTTACGTATATTTGGTGATTTATAGTTAATGTAAGTGATAACAATAATATTATATTATGACTGATATAATAAGTAAACTGTTACGTTGTCCGTTTTCGCGTCGTAATGACATTGAAAAGAGAAGTATTTTGGACAATGGACGACCCACTCTTGCATTAAGCTCTATTGTTCATGAAGTCAGTGCTAAAGGTGCAAGAAAATTTAATCCTTCATGGTATGAAACACTATGAAATGGAAATATAAAAATTGGAGGTTTATCTTTCGATAAGGTGGAAAAATTCAAATATCTTGGAGCAACAGTAACATATATAAATGATACTCGGGAGGAAATTAAACACAGAATAAATATGGGAAATGCCTGTTATTATTCGGTTGAGAAGCTTTTATCATCCAGTCTGCTGTCAAAAAATCTGAAAGTTAGAATTTATAAAACAGTTATATTACCGGTTGTTCTGTATGATAGTGAAACTTGGACTCTCACTTTGAGAGAGGAACATAGGTTAAGGGTGTTTGAGAATAAGGTTCTTAGGAAAATACTTGGGGCTAAGAGGGATGAAGTTACAGGAGAATGGAGAAAGTTACATAACGCAGAACTGCACGCATTGTATTCTTCACCTGACATAATTAGGAACATTAAATCCAGACGTTTGAAATGGGCAGGGCATGTAGCACGTATGGGCGAATCCAGAAATGCATATAGTGTGTTAGTTGGGAAGCCGGAGGAAAAAAGACATTTGGGGTGATCGAGACGTGGATGGGAGGATATATTAAAATGGATTTTAGGGAGGTGGGATATGATGATAGAGACTGGATTAATCTTGCACAATGTAGGGACCGATGGCGGGCTTACGTGAGGGCGGCAATGAACCTGCGGATTCTTTAAAAGCCATTTGTAAGTAAGTAAGTATGGTATGAAACACATAAATGGCTAACAGGAAGTGAAGTTAAAGCTAAGCTGTAGGTGGTCACGTTTGTTATTGTAATCTAAAGAAGGTACTTGGAATCAGATCATATTTGTAACTCGGTAAGTCTAAAGAGACTTGAAAAGAATTTGAATCCAATTTCGGAAATGTTGTCTGAACAACAAGGGTTGCAAGACAACAGTATTACAATAAACTAGAAAAAACCGACAAATTATGAGACGGCTCATTGATGTAACAGTATTGTTATGTAAGCAAGAGTTAAATTTTCGGGGGGCATGATGAAAGCGAGCTGTCATTGAATCGCGGGAATTACATAAAAATGTTCTGTAAATTTTGCCTACCCTGGACATTTGACTACGAGCCGCCACTGGTGCACAATAAATGTAGCCAAAAGAGCTAATACGCACTCGCCATATGGAAACTGTAAGTTTGGCAACTCAACCGTTGTTACCATAGCAACAGGCCGAGCCCCTACCACGCCGTAGCGGAGAAGTGAGAAATATGTTCCCAAATTGAAGCAGCAGAAAGCCGCCATTTGTTAGGTAGAAAACGCGCGGGATTTCGAAACCGCTATTTGAATACGTGTTGTATTGCGTATCCGAAAGCTATATGTTTTTGTTTAAAGGAACAATGCTTCCTTTGCGATATATCTTTAATAACATGTGTGTCTCCTATCAGCAGAGTTGCTAGGTTTTCTGCGAGTGAACTCGGGATATCAGAAGCTAAGCTAAGACATTAGACTTGTCAACAATTTAGCCTATCATAAGATTTATAGCAGTTTTCTGCATAGTGTTCACGTGCTTTTTAATGTAATAGGCCTATTCACCTCCGTGAGAAACACTAAAATACGAAGGACACACAGTACAGTGAACACTACAATAAGTTTTTCTTTTACTAGCCGCGAATAGCCTATGTTTTAACAATTTGCTAATAAATTAATTTTGGAACCGGTACTGCAACAGTTTCACTATCTGACGATGAATCCATGTTTAAACATAGTTCACTAAACTACAAAACGCAGCAATTGTATGTCTCTGTTATTAGTGTAAAGTACGATATCAAAACGCTATCTTTCTTGCCAGTCAACGCACTTAAAATACACAATGTTTACTAATTGCGAGAACAGCGACTAGGGACCGGAACGGAATAATCAACAATGCGGTAGAACTAGAAGAAGTATTATTTTGCGAGTTTAGTTGCCTTACGGCAATCAGCTGGGCTACCTCATAGACTTCCTAAATATCCGCGGATTATCTATGTTTACAATGATACCATTTGAGTTAATATATAAATAAAATAATGGATAATGGGAAATATAGACTAATTTGCTTAAATATGTTCAAGGCTAATATCTGTAAAATCGGGATTTTTGTCAATCCCGACTCCCTTTAATCGGGACTCGACCAGGAAATTGGGAGAATCCCGCCTAAATTGGGATACCCGACAACCCTGGCTGTCAGACATAGGTACTGTCTTCAGACTTGCATCATTTTCATAGGAACTCTGAATGTGAACATTCATAACCACGGTTAATAAAAGAATTAATATGTCAACTTTTTAATTCAATCTGTAGGTTAAACTGCTGCATGAAGTCAAAAAAGTAGTAGCGGCAGTAGCAGAAATAGTAGTAGTAATAATAGCAGTAGCAGCAGCAATAGCATAAGAAATTGTTTCATTAATCCGTGACTAAGACAAGAATTACTTTCAATCAGTTATATTAAAAAAATATATTTTTTATAATTTATGCAGTTTCCATATGTTTAAGTTCGGTGAATAATTTTATTAGTCATGTATGCACTGAAACAACAGCTGTTTGAAGAAAATGAATGATATAGAGTGAGTGAAGGACAATAATAGTGTATAATAACGTAGTTTGAAAGGTAATCACTATCTTCGAAATGAGTTGAACACACTGAATGATTCAATGTAGGGTAGAAATTCTCTCTGCGGATTGCACCTATCCACTTTCGGTTAAGGGAATCTTTACTCAGAGGAAACTTGAAGCATAAAGAGTCACGTGGCAAGTACAATAGTTTGCTTTCTATAACATAATATGGAGAAAAAATCGTCGTAGAAATTAAGGATTAACTAACCAGTGAAATATAACATTCCTTCCTTCTTTATCGTTACATCCGTGTGCATTGCTGCAATAAAAAGCAGCACACGAAAGAACCATACTTATACAGCTCTACCAAACAAATGGCCGCTCGTCGACTGTTCAATTTGGGAACATAACACTAGCGCCAGTGAGCGGTCTAGCGGTTATTTAGTAAGTCTATGGCAAGAGGAGTCTATTTCTACTCCTCTTGGTCTATGGCGAGAACACTGCACCCACCCACGTGGTCTGTGTTGCCACATGTACGTTTTACAAGTTCAGTATCACATGCTTTTGAAGAATGTCAGTTCTTGTGAAGTCATACTACCATTATTGTTCAAAGCTGCCGGTGGCCGATTAATTTTTTATGTTAAAAATGATGTAGTTCAGTACCTTCAATTTCAAATATATTTGTACAAAACTGACAACTTGGCTGTTGTCCTGTCTAGTAGATAATGAATGGAAGTGAATTTCAGGGGCTAAAAAGATCTGTGATACTAACGTAGAACTACTTCCTCTTTGTTTTATATAAATCCAACTTCAACTTTCAGATATCCTCGAAAGTTTCAAACCATGAATAGTAGCCTATATAAAGTGCAATGAATAATATATTTTGATTTATAATTTTAAAAAAAAGTTTATATGGTGTCTTTCATAGCTTTGCGTTAGAACTGTTTTTATTGTGTCTCCTCCTAGATGTGTTATAGTCTGATTGAATGCTGCATCGTTAGATGGCAGCGGTAGCGTGCTTGCTGGAAGACCAGTCGGTTTCTATTTCCCGCCCATGCGCTGATTCAGAGGAGGATCTCCTCCCTCTCCGTTCATTTACTTGCTTTAAAACTCTGCTTCTTTCTCTGGCCGCTAGCGCGCTGTCATCTATGTGTGTTAATTGCGGTAAAGGAGGAATGGATTGACTTTCCTCCACACAAACAATCTCGCATCCTTCTCACAGTTTTCTAGCAGCACATGAGTGCGCGTCGTTTAAAAATCGATCAACCGAGGTTTTCTTATAGCTGTGAACTTAAATATTATTGAAAATTCCTCGAATTTCAAGGCAGATATTTCATTTGGTATTTACTTTCAAAAGAAGAAAAATGTGAGGAGGACGTTCCTCCCTTCCTTCCCCCGAGGAACCGCCACTGCTGTACTCGTATGATTCTCAAAAGTCGCTTGCCAAATGGGAAAAGCCAGCCTTTGGGCAATTCCCCCCGCACTACAGAATTTGGTGATGAAGTTGCCTAATAACCACGGCGATATTGAAGTAAGTTAGCGTTTCAGAGATTTTGTGACGATAAACATTGGTGATTTCGGCTGTTTTCTCCGCGAACGCACAAGCTCTGGAGCAGCGACTAACGACAGGAACGCCATGGATAAATATATATATATATATATATATATATATATATATATATATATATATATTCATCCATGGGAACAAATACGTTATATGGCATGGGAATGCGTTCCACGAAGTACGCATGCGCGGAAGTGACGTCACAAGCAGACTACAGTAGGCACGCAGACGACATACAACTCAGCTACAATGCTGCCAACGCTAGTAAAGTGAGTCAATGAATTTCAAGAGAGATAAAGGTGGAAAACGAGAAGAGCATAAAATATTATAACAAATTAGGACTTGGTGATTTTTCAGTGATAAACGAAACATTACAAAAGACTTACAGGGTTCGATCTGTTATTTCTCGAGTTCCTCGCCTTAAAATGGGAATAAGCATAAAGGTCACTTATTAGTATTGTGTGCGCCATCTCGGGGTAGAAAAGCACATCTGTACTGCCAACTTAAGATGAAATATTAATTGATATAATATAGAGTGCCTAAAATACAGATCAAAACGTTCGCTATAACTCTTTGCGTCAAAATTTTTGTCATTTTATCTTGAATATTTCTAAAACGCTTCCATTCTTCTTGTTTTCCATTTCATGTCTCTTAAAATTCCTTAACTCACATCGCTGACGTTGGCAGCAGTGATTATTGTGGGGTGTTACAAATTTCGAATTATCATTCGGTCTGAAAATAAATAGAAGTAGGCTAGCATTTTATTCATTTACTTTGTGGAATATATTGGTCGAGTCGGTAGTGCTTTCTGATTATACACAGTTTGTTGTGAGGTCGCATAAATATATTTTGTGAAATCCTTTAATTTTTTTTTACTACTTCGTGCTTTGCAGACCTTCAAAGTAAGTATTTGGGTTCTATACATCAATGATTCTTGCCATTTTCAGCCAAAAGATTTTATGGAAAAACTGAAGTGCACGAAATAATGTTCAATATTTATTACGCATTGCAATGGTAAAGATAAAACTGCGGTAAATATTATTGTGATAGCCTACTACTTTTCTATGTATAAATGTGATCATTGTATTGTATAACACAGCTGATATTCCAGGATTTGTAAAGGAGGTTACTGTAGATCCGCATTATCATGAACTTTGTAATGTGTTTGCAATTTTCAACATGCCGAGAATTCTATTAAATTACAAACAAGAAGATCAGGAGTGAATGTTAAGGTACCGGTAACCTAGATGCGATTTATCTAAACACGAAAATGCATCCAGTCTTTCCCCAGCTCAATGACATTGTGAGGAAAACTCTTGTCATTGAACGGTATTATGAAGCTGTATTATTGCGGTCGCATGGTTTAAAACCAAAATAAAGTAAGTTGAGACAAGGTAGAGTATTGACCGGCCACTAAAGGAATATTTCACACTTTTATCACTGCCAGTGTGACGCTATAAACTAATACTTATATATGGAATTATTACAACAGTAGCCGTACCCCTGCGCTCCGCTGCACCCGTTAGAAATAAATATAAAGTAATTACATAATTAAAATAGGACATTTGATCCAGGGAACATTCATGTTTGATAGAAGGATAAATCGTTTAATATGTTAATTTTAATTGCATCCAAATAATTAAAATGCGATCATTTTGGTCCAGAGACACTCATTTGGTGCAATGACAATTCCTTTAACATGTTTCTAATTTTTATTACATGCAACCATAGTTTAATGAACGTTGAATCATTTAGATTTAATGTATATACTTTATTTTACTTGTTATAGTTTTCCATTGAATTATGGTAATAACTTAATTTTAACCCTTGTTTTCTACGTATTCAGTAAATGGCGTTTGGCCCACTATGGTTCTGAACCCTTCAAATAACTTAAATTATATTATATAATATTACATTACATATATTGTATTATATTATATTATATCAGAAGTTACTGTAATAACATTATAGCATTATGTCCATCTAGAGAAACTACACTTTCCAATGGTGAAATAATAATTAATTATACAAATCGGTTAATTTAGCTTCCGATATTACTTCATACAAACACAGTAACATTCTCTGTAGGCTATCTTTCATAGCTTTCGATTGTTGCTGTCCAAGTCCCATTATAGACGAACTCGTTTGTTTTTTATTTCATTATACGGCCTTAGATGGCAGTTATTTTAATTTTAAAACTCATTTATCTCATTAAATATCAGTCCTATCAAAATTTTTCAAGGAATAAAACTTATCGCAAATTATTTTTAAAGAAACTTTTGTTATGTAACATTTTTCACAAAAATCAATAATAAGCGAGATATTTCGATTTATTTAATTCAGGCCCCCTTATAACCCCCCTTTTAAATAATGTATTTTGAGTGCCATATAGCCTAAAATCTAAGTTACAACGAACATAATTTATATTCCATTTTTCATGGAAATCCGTTCATCCAGTATCGCTTGAAAAGATAACAAACATACAGACAGACAGACAGACATACAAACAAAAATTTCAAAAAAGCGATTTTCGGTTTCAGGGTGGTTAATTATATATGTTAGGATCAATTATTTTTGGAAAATCGAAAATTACCAGAAAAATTTCGGCTACAGATTTATTATTAGTATAGATTAACACATTTAAATGTAATTATCATGAAAGTCTTCTAGGCTTTACGCTGAAATACGATCCACTTCCACTAGATGGTCCAAAACACGAGTAGCAAGGTTGGTAATACATGCAAACGAAACGTGAGAAATGTTACTACAGGTGTGTAGTATTAGGTGACAGGACAGGTTAGGTTAGGTTAGGTGTGTATTACGTGACAGGTTATGTTAGATTAGGTGTGTAGTTATGTGAGAGGTTAGGTTAGGTGTGTAGTATTATTACTATATAGGTAAGGTACGTATTTAGGGCTGGTTGGGTGGACTTACAGCTCTCCAGTTACATGTAATCCATGGAATCCTGTTGCAATAAAGAATGTTGAACCATAAACGGAATCTGCAATAGTAAAAGGTGCTTCTAGATATTCATAAGCCTGTGGGACGGTGAAGTAAATACCTAATACAACTGTAAAGAATAAACCTTGTAATGCTTGATTATAATTATTTTCTGTGATCACATCAATTTCTAATAATTAATACTATAAATCCAAGGCATTTTCAATGTATTGTAGCAAGTTCCTATAGTGGCTGGGACATAAGTAACCTTCACCCTGGTATGCAGGATGGCGAAACCTAATCCTATGCTGGAGCTGAAGCAGAAGGTGAAGGACCTGGAGGGACAAGTGCGACTCCTGCTGCCACTGATAGAGGAGGTTAAAATTCTCAAGGAGAGGATGGACTCGGGAACTCAGCACACCGTGCATTTAGGGATGGGAGAAAAAGAAGTAGAGGCCAGCAAGGAGTCTGAGAAGGTGAAGGTGAGATTGATGTTGAAAGAGAGGGAACTGAAAGAGAAGCTGGAAAAGTTGCAGCAATTCGAAAAGTTAAAGCCTTTATTTACAGCTACTGCAGTACGAAACATCTTACATTTAGCCACTTTAAGGGGATGCGCTACTGAATTTTCTAATTTCTATATTTTAAGAGATAATGTATTGAAATTTTAACAGCATATTATGGTCATGATTATGAATTAATCAAGAAAATGTCAATGATCTAAGTCAAGAAATAAGTCTTTTACAAATAAAATTTGAAAATAACACGTTTATTTTGGAAACCGTTTTTTGGAATCTAAAACAAGAGTTTTCTATGTATTTTATAGTGCATATTATAGCTGAAACACAGGTTGTGGTAATGGAGCATTGGAATTTAGCATATGAAGAGTAAAAAAAAAAAAAAAAACATGACATTTCTTCAAAAACGGTCACTTTTCAGTAGCGCATCCCCTTAAGGCTTTATTCCACAGAACTATTTTCTTACTCGTGCAAGCCATTTAGGAAATGTGTGACGCGAAAAGTGTTAGGACCATGTGACCACGCACAAAATGCGAAGATAGAGTTATTAGAAATAGCTTGTTGTTTAGTATTTGGTAAAAACTTGCAGTTGTTTGTTGTAGGGGAAAGTAGCCATCAATGAACCAGCTATCGATTTCTTATTTTATCTAATTAATATAGGCAATGCCTTAAAATTCTGTTCATAGGCTTGAACAATTACATTACATTTCAGGGCTACATTCTATTTATATCTGTTTAATTTAATTTTTATTTATTTATTTTTTTTATTGGGTTATTTTACAATGCGTTATCAACATCTAGGTTATTTAGCATCTGAATGAAATGAAGGTGATAATGCCGGTGAAATGAGTCCGGGGTCCAGCACCGAAAGTTACCCAGCATTTGGTCGTATTGGGTTGAGGGAAAACCCCGGAAAAAACCTCAACCAAGTATCGGACATCAGATAGTATCGGACATCAGGTAGTATCGGACAGTGTGTTTCTTTCATCTACCACCATATGGTAGTACCTGAATGACATGGTTACGTTTCTCTATGCGAGATCACAGAAACGTAACCGTGTCAGTCAGGTACTATCATCGTGTGGTAGATGAAAGAAACTCACTGTTCGATATTACCCGATGTCTGATTCTACCCGACTCTCCCCTATATATATATATATATATATATATATATATATATATATATATATATATATATATATATATATCTGTTTAAAGATTAGCTCATTTAAAATTCGGCTATTAGTTCAATGAAGGCGACAGGGTTCTATTAATGGACCACCATGTTCCCATGAATGGACCAAAAGAAAAATTTTTTTTAAATCTCAAAATAATGTCAACAAATGACAAATCATAACAATGAAGAAACATACACTATCTGTCAAAAGTTTTCGATCACCTATCATAACTATGGATTTGTGGTTAAAACAGGGATTTCGTTTTGAATATTCTATCATATCATAATGCTAGGGAGAGAAAATATTAATTTTGTTGGTCTATTTAGTTTTTCCGATGTATTTGTACATTGAAATAAAGTATATAGTTGTTTTCAAAGCCGATCGAAAACTTTTGACCGGTGGTGTAGATTCGATTAATGGATGTTGAAGTCACTTTTAATCCAATTGTAACCGTATTTTGAAACTGAAAATCATGAAGAACACAGTCCTTATCATTTCAGTGTTTTAAAGTTTTAGGCCATTTAAAATTAGCTAATATATAGTTAATAAATGTTAGCATACAACTTTAAATGAAATGACAGCAACATAATGATATGATTGTACATATAAAGTGTTACTGAAATCAGGTAGAATCAGTGCAGTGAGTGAGTTGACAGCGAAATAAGTGTAGTGCCGAAAGGTACTTGTGCAGGTATGAACCTGTCACACTCGTGGGTCTTAGTTCGAACTTAGGGTTAAGATACAAATTAAATCTTTAAATGTTATTTTAAGTGACCATGATTCATTTAATTTAGGATGCTTCTTGTTATTATTATTTTATTTTATTATTATTATTATTATTATTATTATTAATATTATTATTATTATCATTATCAGTTATTGTTTTTATTAGTTGTGTTTATTATTAATTGTCATTATTGAGTGTAATTAGTTACCACTGCCACCGGGTATATACCCATTTGCAGTGTGAATAAATAAATACATACATACATAAAAGTATTTTCTGGAGTCTGAGATTATTCTTATACTGTAGATAAAACAGTCTTCCATTTCAAGACACACATGCCACACAAAGTATTTCTTTTGACTCTGCCTAACATTTGCATAAGCTTCATATACCCATTTCCTGCAAGACATACACTGAATATATACACCAGGAGTCTTGATTTTGATTGCTTCGTGAAGGGAATTGGTTTCCATGAATGATCCATTTTAAAATGCAGTCCATTCATGGGAACTCTAGCTGGTCTATCCATAGCGACTTCGCCATTTTCTAATCACACTTCAAGAGACCTGAAGATGTTATACAAAATTTATGAACGTACAACTAAAAAGGAAGCAGATAGAACACTGCTTCTAGCTATATATGTCATTTGATAACTTAATGTCATTAAGCCAATGTGCTCTGAACTTGAAGTTACTTTTAAATTATAGTAAAAATAACAAAAACGAATCTTAGCATCTTGTTTACTGCTGCCACCAAAGACAACTCAGAAGTGACATACACGAGGGGGAATTCTTGAGGTGACATTTCACACATATGCAGTCAGTATGATCAAGAATATAGCAACGGTCCATTGAAAGCAACAGTTCATCGATGGTACTCTCCCCTACGTATTATTCTGTCCTAGTTTACAATCAGAAAACTGCGTTTCTCATCACATTGTCAACTGACTGACTGAACTACGGCTGACCCTGATTTGTTTGTAGTTACAGGAAGAACTGAGGCAGGTGAGGAAGATCTATGAAGAAGAGCACAAGTTGCGGCTTGAGCAAGAAAAAGTAAGTGATGAATTGTTACCATGGGTAGACCTAATAGTCCACACCTGTGGAGTAACGGTCAGCGCGTCTGGCCGCGAAACCAGGTGGCCCGGGTTCGATTCCTGGTCGGGGCAAGTTTCCTGGTTGAGGTTTTTTCCGGGGTTTTCCCTCAACTCAAGATGAGCAAATGCTGGGTAACTTTCGGTGCTGAACCCCGGACTCATTTCACCGGCATTATCACCTTCATCTAATTCAGACGCTAAATAACCTAAGCTGTTGATAAAGCTTCGTAAAATAACCTACTAAAATAAAAAATAGACCTAATAATTCCTAAGTTCAGGGTACATTGAAGATTGGAGCAGTAAGCACAAAAAACTTCAAAATAGGCACTAAAGCATCTCTGAAATGAGCACGTAATTGAATGATAAGTACGGGTACACCATTATATATTGTTATGTAATAATACTAACAGTACTGCCAAGATCTGAAAGACGAAAGGAACAATAGCTAAGTGACAGGAGGCCGAGGATGCTGGAAAGTTAGCGGAAAGAAGAGGGCAGTGCTATCCCATTTACCTGAAATAAAGTTGTAATAAAAAATAATCATCAAAATAGGAATTGAATATTTTAGTAAAGCGGGAAATGACTGAATTGTAACAATTTTTTTTTCTGGGATATAACAGTCATCAGTTATATGATTTTCTGAAATTTCATTTGAGGAGTAGTAGCTTAGTTACCAGTCTGTCGTGCTCTGGAGTGAACAAGGCTCTGAAATCAGCTACAAGGGTCGGTCTGGTTTTTTTTTTGCCACTGCTGTACTTTCTTTTTTTTACACACGGTTCACTTTTGTCAGATTGACACACATCACTAGAAGCTGAATGACCTGTTGACACAACACTAACTTGCGATTTTGTTAAACCCTGTTTCCCTTTCAAACTTCCACTTTTCAACCAGTTATCCATTTTAATGTGAACGGAAACGATTCTGATATACAACTGACAACTTACTGCATTTGTCACAAGAAAAGACGAAGTAGGCTATTGTTGAAAAAAAAAAAAAAGTATCCCTGTCGCACGCCATGAAGGCACTTGGGGGGGCATGGAGGTAGAGCCCCATACTTTCCATGACCTCGGCACTAGAATGAGATGGTGTGGTCAGCACCACACTCTGACCGCCTTTTACCCCAGGGAAAGACCCGGTACTCAATTTTATAGGAGGCTGAGTGAACCTCAGGGCCGTTCTGGAAGTTTGGCAATGAGAAAAATCCCGTCACCACTTGGGATCGAACCCCGGACCTTCCAGTCCGTAGCCAGCTGCTCTACCAACTGAGCTACCCAGCTGCCCCAAAATTAAATATAAGTTTGTTTGAAATTCCACATTAACATCTATGGGCCTTCTATGCCCAAGGTTGCGGGTTCGATCCCGGGCCAGGACGATGGCATTTAAGTGTGCTTAAATGCTACAGGCTCATGTCAGTAGATTTACTGGCATGTAAAAGAACTCCTGCAGGACAAAATTCTGGCACATCCGGCGACGCTGATATAACCTCTGCAGTTGCGAGCGTTGTTAAATAAAACATAACATTTTTTTTTTTCTAAAATCAAAGGCCTAACCGCCATGTAACCGTTCCTTATTTGGGTCGCGGTACTGTTGTTAGTATTGTTAGAACACAAAGAAGCTGGCAGACTAAATTTCCATTTTAGCGAAATCAAATGCATTCCTAACGTTGTTACATAACTGTAAATCAGGCATTCACGGTAAATATTAATTTATTGTGGAAATAATGTGATAAATTCCCGATGTTACACAAGTGTAACAAGGGGCATTATAGGGTTGATTTAATTTTAAAATATTTTTATTATTATTATTATTATTATTATTATTATTATTATTATTATTATTACTGTGCCGCAGAAATGAAGGAAACAATAATAGGCCTAACCTCGAAACTCGCCATTACGGAAAAGTTTTGGCGAACCCCTTGAAATATTTTGCGAACCCCTGGGGGTTCGCGAACCACAGGTTGGGAAACGATGATTTAAGGGATGATGAACTTGTGAAGATAGTCTTTAGTGGTTTTTTTTACAAAACAGGGATGTCCAATTTTGAAAAATTATTAAATTTATTAATATAACATAGTACAGAAGTTTTAATCCAGCAAAGCATATGCAAGCAGTGGCAGTAGGAGGGTTACTTTAACATTCGCAACTGTTGTCTGTATTTCCAATGCTGTATACCAGGCCATCTACTTGTTTCCTTCATGAAACCTGTTGCTTCAAGTCAGACTATCACCTAACTAGCTGAGATTTCTGTAGCCCGGAATTGTTTTTGTTACAGAGTTATCAGGAACAGCTGGCAAATCTCAGATAAGAACTGGAGGCCGAGCGTAAGATGAGGCACCAGCAGGAAGCAGTAAGTGTCAGCTGTTACCATGGTTACTATTAGGAGAGTGTTTACGAACTCCATTCAGTCATTGCATATTCCTGTGTATGTGCAGAGATGAAATCATATCACTAGGGACCGGATTGTTATGTAATTACATACTATATTCGTTTCAATCTAACCGTATATAAATAACAAATCTTTGCGAATCTTGTAATTACCATTAATATATTAAAATTTGATACTACATATTTTTACAAATTTACCCCATATTACATATTATGGCTTGGTATTACATAAATCTACATGTTTAGAGGTTTTATTCATTTTTACTTCTCTAAAAGGAAGAAAAAACTTCTGCTGGGAAAATTTACAATTTGAAATACACAGCTTTAAAAAGCCTTTTTACCTACCCGAGAAAGGATATATTTCAGGATGAAACATAACATTTTATGATATAATATAATATAATATAATATTGTTTAATTTATTCAGTCTAATTGGCATATCACAAATATAAAAAGTCACTGACACTTACCCATGTAAGTGAACATTGTGTACTATACAAATATAAAAATTAAAAATTAAGCAAACGTTTTCGCCCTTCGGGCATCATCAGGCTTTTTTACATACTGTGAATTTTATTAGTTACAACAATGTAATTTATTCGTCACAACAATAATTCCTTTCTACAATTCACCTTAAACGCTCTCGTCAACAATTGGATCTTCACTCAACACAGTATTCGTTATAGCACTCCACCGACGACAATGACAGTTTACTTGGACTATTACGCACAACAATGAACTGTTAATCTTAACTAATATTTACAAAGCACTATTTACAAATCAGAACTATCAGTTCTCAGTTCTTCTATCTCAGTCACTCGAGTTCACGGTATCTCGAACCACAGACCTTCAGAGACAGTTCACTGTACTCGAACTCGGGTCCCTCCAACTGCGGTCCACAGCACTCGAACTCAGGTCCCTCCAACTGCGATCCACTGCACTCGAACTCAGGCCTTCGGATGCTGACGCAGATGCGGACGCACACTCGAGTCGAACTCCGGCACACAAGTCTGGCTTGCTTGCTCTGGCTTTCTCACTGACTGAAAACTGAAAACTCTGAAAACTGCTGTCGTTCCTTCGCGACCGTAATTTATAACCACAGTGACGTAACCTCGAAAGTTCCACCCGTCTCTAGAGATGGCATTCCAGAGAAATCCAGAGCCCTCTCCTCTCTACCAGCACCAGATGCGCGCGCAAACTCGTCGCGTGACGTAATACACCCTCTCTCTTCTCTCCACCCCGCGACGTCACTCAATGTTCCGTGCAGCCTGTGCGATCTGCTTTCATGCGGGACGCTGGTCGTGAGTTCGAATCTCACGTCGCTGTCACAATACAATATCTTGTACATTTTGTCTCTTATTGTGGAACGAATGATTAATCACAACCTTTTTAATAATGAAAATAATAACTATTTAAAATTGACTTATGGTAATTAACAATCTAAAATTAATGTACAGATATGAAAATTTAATACATAATAATGATATAAAATTGTGGTTGCACTGCTGCGTTGTGTTTAAATTATAACATCATAATACTGTGAGCATGATAAAAACATTTCATTCCTCTTTAAACTTCATAATTCCATTAATTGGATGTTTTGCTGGTAGTTTTGTCTCAATGGTTCATTACTTGTTATGGTGAAATCAATCTGAAATATATTGGTTATTATGTAGAGAATCCTATATGACGCGATGTTAAAATTTATTAAATCGTTGTCAAAATATTGACTATCTGAACATTTCAACATGCTTTCTAAGATAACATTTTAGTTCCAGGAAATAAAAGAGGCACTCAACCCATACTGCCCACTGTAAATATGAGTGAACAAAAGGCAACCTTTCTCATACAACTACTCCCTCTGTCCCATAATAATTGTCCTGTACGCTTTTATTTCTTGTCCCATAATAATTGTCCGATATCCATAATTTTACACTGGCGTTTACATAGGAACAAAATGAAACACATGAATGAGTAATACAACTGTATTACTCCAGAATCTGTACAAAATTGTCACTCAATTAGCAAAAGAAAAAAATTATTAGTCCGGGATCTGTATAAATTGGCCAATCATTGAGCCAAAAAAAGAACATGAAAACTACTCCTACAACTTTATGACTCCAGGATCAGTACAAATTGGCTAGTCATTGAGGCAAAATAAATACTCCTAGAAGTGCAACTTTATTAACTCCAGGAATAGTACAGATTGACCAAGAAGTGAAACAAAGAAAAACATTCTCCTACGAGTAAAGACGAAAGAATTGCCTGTTAGACTGGGAAGGTTGTCATTCTAACAGTTTGCCTAGAACCACAGATCTACTGCTGCAGTGCTACTGTAGCCTCGTCCTAAATGTTCCGAAGACACTCCAAGCTAGATGGCAGGACGTTGAGGTTGTCCAGGTGCCCCTTTTGCATATGGGGAATCTTGTTGTTGTTCCCGTCATTGACTTTCATTATTTCAATAAGATTGAACTACAAAGTGAGGAAGACGTTGTTGAGCTTGTTGCGTGTCAGCTGAGAGAAGGCTGTTTCAATGGCGGTGATCAATTCATCAGTAGTTTCTGGAGCTGACTGATGCTGGAGAGACTGAATTGCCCGGAAGTATCCCAGATCTAAAACATTCATATTCAGACTGTTTGGCGGTTGGCACACGAATTCCAAAGTGATTCCACTGGCTGCTGCAGTGTCCATCCAGGTGGGGTCATTGGGAGCGATATGCGGACGAGCATTGTCCTGCTGAACTGACACCTGAATTCTCCCTGTACGCGGTCCAGGAGGCCATTTTGCATTTATTGCTGGGCATAGATCCACTTTCCAAAGATTGCCGCCCCCGTTGCCAAATGCAGCGTGCTGTTCTTTTACTGATATGAAATTTCTCGGCCGCACCTGTTATGGCACCTTTCTTCACTATGTCAGCCGTAGTGTTTTTCAACAAAAACTCCTATACCGCCTGCCGTTCACTGTCTGTAAGGTTCTTGCTACCCCTGTCACTCACTACCGCCAGTTGTGTTCCCAGGATGTCCATGTCTGTTTAAACGCATGTACTCACTGCAGGAGTATGCTCTACTAACGATTTCCAGCTTGCTTTGCTACACTGGTTTGTATATAGTGCCATACCGGTGAGTTGAAAACCAATACCCACTTTCGGTAATCTTCTATGCGGTGTGTGTTGCTTGTCTCAATAAGATCACGTTATTGCCCTGCATAACCTTGTGCACTGATCTACTACGCTTCTCCTCATGCGTGCACTTCTTGTTTGCCTCGTCGTCTGTAATTACTGCAATACCATTTCGGCATACCGGACAATTATTATGGGACAGAGGGAGTACTTTGTATTGTAAAAATCAAGAAGGGATTAATCTCATACGCATAAGCGAACGACATGGTAGTAGGGTCTAAAGACCTTACAAAGTTAAAAGAAATAATAAACATCACGGTAAAATGGTGCAATAGAAACAAATTTGATATAAATGTGGACAAGATAGAAATGATACTCAGAAATGGGGGAACAGCACCAGAAACAGTAGAAATCATCATGAAGAACAGAAAATTAAAAATTGTACCAGACTACAAATGAATCGATTATTATTGAAAGGTCACATGTCCACTTTTTTGACAAATTGAGTTATGACTGCCATTATATTCTTCTTAGTGTAACGCACCGTTTGCTGAAGAAAAGGCACAAGTATGTGCACTCTACCAAATGTTATAGTGTAGTATTGAAAGGGCACATGTTCAGGACGTGTGACCTATCAGTAACAAACTCCATTCTTTTCCCACCATTCTTTCCATGATGTAGGCCTACAATATAAAATCTCATGATTGCATTCTTTGTTTACAACAGTTACAAAATGGCGAGTAATTGAATCATTAGGAAAAGAAGTGCCTAAAGATCAGAAAATATACTTTTGTGCGAGATCGTGTGTATTTGCTTGGTTTCCACACAAAACCAATCCACGGTAAGTCTAAAATTCCACATTCAGTATTTCCAACCTAACACACATAACAATTTCCCTCTTCTTACCGCTTAAGTGACATATTGATTTTACTGCTTTAGGCTTCTAACATATTATTTTTAGAGACGTTCAATATAGTAATAATTATAAATTGGAAACTTACCACTGCAATTTCACCTAAATTGCACTGTTAATTATTGTTTTTAAATATTTGCAAAAATTAAGTAAACTCTACAACTCCACTAAAGTTACTGGATTCGTGGTGCAATTAACATTAAGAAAGCCGTGGAAAAATCAACAAGATTCCAGATGCCGATGTTATTACTGCAATATATTATATAAATAATATTGCTAAAATATTAAAATGAAACATAAATCATTACACAACCTTACCGTTTGTTTTAAATTCGCATTTATGGACTGGGGGGAAAAAAAAGACAGACGTATATCACGGCTTGCTGGAGTATAGTAAACACAGAAAACATTTTAAAGCAACAATGTTGAAGATAGATATTTTTGTTTTACAAATTTGCCGTCATTGAACAAAAACCAAGATGGAGATTTCATTGCTACTAATTAGAAATTCCTCTTTCAGGTATGTAATAAATGATCTCCGCACAAAATAATGTACGATACACGAGCGGTATGTTTTCTTTCAATTCTCGGAAATTAAAAAAAGCTCAACTACGTTTCGCTTTTTCAAACTTTTCCTCGAACATGAAAACTTCAACATACCGCTCTTGTAACGCATATTACTATTAAATTTCACAGTATTCAGTGATGGTTTTTGATGCTGAGTCCCCGGGTAGGCGTGCAGTGATTGCATATGCATATATTTATGGAGTAATGACACACATTCAAGTTACTGCATATAACTAATGCGATGTATCCTAATGACTTGAAACTACTTTAAAGTAAATCATGTTATTGAAAAAGTTCCAATATATAGGGTGGGGCAGAGCAACTTGCTTATTTAGAAATTAAATTAAAACAAAAATAATGCAGATATATATTTAATTCTTTGAAAAACATCAAGTACAACATCTAAATTTTATGTTTACAAAGTTTTACAGTTTTAAAGATGATATCAGGCAGTTGGCGTCCATTATTCTCAATACACTGCGTTAATCGAACTCGGAAGTTTCGTTCAACTCTTTCCAGCACATCGACGGTTATGTTGGCGACAGCTTGACAAATGTTGTTCTTCAGGTGAGCCAGAGTCCTAGGACGATCGTTGTAAACAAGTGATTTTTAGATTGCCCCATAAAAATAGTCGCAGGGGGCTAAATCAGGCGACCATGCTGGCCGGTGCAGGTCGCCCCTCAGGGAGATGAGGCATCCTGGGAAGTGTTGCTGCAAAACAGTCATTGACACTCGCACTGTGTATGCCGTCGCACCGTCCTGCTGGAACCATACATGTCCCACATCAATCTCGTTGAGTGCTGGCAGGAAAAACTCCTGAATCATGTGAACATAACAGTCAGAAGTCACAGAAACTGCACGTTTGTTTTCTTAAAAAAACCATGGACCAATTATTCCAACTCGCGACAGTGCACACCAAACAGGTACACGTTGTGAATGTAGGGGACGCTGATGAAGTTGTCTGGGGTTATCTGGGCTCCAATAGCGCATGTTCTGCTTATTTACAGATCCCGAAAGATGGAAGTGAGCCTCACCATTGAAGAAAACAAGTGTGTCATGAGGCATGCCAAGAAGCGCCTCACATGCATTTTCTCGAGCAACAAAATCGCGTGGATTAAGTTCCTGTACCACGGCCAATTTGTAGGGATGAAATTTCAGTTCTTCATGAAGGATTCGCCTCACAGAACGAGCAGACAACCCAAGAGCAGCTGCATGTTTGCGAGCAGACCGCTGAGGGGATCGCACAACAGAAAGTCTTACCATGTCAATGTTTTGTGGTGACCTTGCTGTTCGTGGAAGCTCAGGTTTTCTTCTCTTCACATCACCAGTTTCCCTGAAGTTGTTTACCCATGAAACAATCGACTGCCGGCCAGGAACACGACCACGGGGCGCAATATTGAAATGGGTACGGAATACACTTTGCGTGGCGATGATTGAGTGACCGTTAGAAAAGTATACCTCGACAGCCAACGCGCGCTCCACCTTTGTCCACTCTATGGTGCTAACTAAACTAAGCGGAGCTACAACTTTACGCCCTGCCCCCTCGAATGTGCTTACCCCCACCCTCCTCAGAGCAACCGTCGCTTCAGGGCGCCAAATTGAAATAAGCAAGTTGCTCTGCCCCACCCTGTATAAGAAGAAAGTTGAAGATGTCAGCCAAATTTTGCAGTATGTACTTCCTGAATATCTTCAATTTTATGAAGAAATTCCCCAGTAGCTGATAGAAGAAAAAAACAATGAAGATGACTGAAAACTTTAGAGGAAGTGTTTAATGAAGAAACTTTAAAAGCTTTTATGCTTTTAAATTGCTTTATTTCAGAAATAAGAGATATTGCCGTAGCAAAATAATGTTCTTAACAGTTATATTTTTAAATATTTGTTAGTCAGTAATAGTTAAAACACATTTAAGAACATAAAAATTCATTTTATTATGTTTTACTTATTGTTTATTATTGAAAGGGCACAAGTCCATCATAAATATTATTTTATTACAGTTTTAGTGATGTTACCATTAATTTATGCATGTAAATGTAACTTAACACTTTTTTCCTCGAATAAGAAATATCTGATTACACTACAAAGTACCGTTAGCAAAATAAACAGTTTTTTGCTTCTCCTGTAAAATTGACAAAAGTGGACATGTGACCTTTCAAAAATAATCGGTTCAAATATCTAGGCTTAACAATACAAACCAGCGCAGATATTGATATTAAATATTTTCATGATTTTACATATTTTGGTACATATTCAGCTTATTTTTCTTACACATTTCACACCTTGATACTACATAAAAATCCGGTCCCTACATATCATTATCATCATAGTAGTCATGTTTCTAGTCAAGCATCAAAGTGAGCTTCTGCTGAACCAGATATTGTTTTTAATTATAGCTTGAGGAAGAGCTGGGAAAACTAAGAGCAGAACTGAAAGCTAAGGAGGAGGAATTGAAGAAGATGGCACAGGAACTTCTAGCAGAGCGCCAGAGGGAAGCAGTATGTGCTGTTGCCATGGTTACTGTTACTCAGCAATTATGGACACAAACTGTCACAACTCAGATCGTGACCACCTGAAAGTGAAGCTGTAGTCAGCGAATGGAGATCATATTGTAGATGAGTGAAGCAATCACATATTCTACATCACAATAACAAAAGTAGACAACAAACACACATTCAAAATATACAGAAAACCCACAACAACAACAACAACAACACACATCCAACCACCCCACACAAACAAGCTGCATTCCGAACAATGGTGCACAGACTACTCAACATACCAATGAACCAACAGGATTACAACGAAGAGCTAAACACAATCAAATACATAGCACAAGAAAACGGATACAACCCCAACATAATAGACAACATAATACGTAAGACAAAACAAAACCACAAAAAACAGAAGAATACAACACAACACAAAAAATACATCACATTAACATACGAAAACAAAAACACACATAAAATTGCAACCTCATTCAAGAAATTAAACTACAACATCACATACAGAACAAATAACACTCTAGAAAAACATCTCAACACACAAACAAACAAACAAACAAACAAATACATCCACACAGGCGTAACAAACTCAAATGTAACACCTGCAACAACTTCTACATAGGACAGACAGGCAGATCATTTCAAACACGTTACAAAGAACACATCACAGCCATAACAAAATTACAAAACACCTCCACATATGCAGAACACATCACAAATGCCAACCACACCCACAGAGACATCAACACAGACATGGAAAAGCTGCACATCCAACCAAAAGCCAGAAACGAAACACACTAGAACAATATGAAATATACAGACACACGAAAACACACCCCAACGATATTCTCAACACACAACTCAACTTCAAAACACATACACTCTTTGACTCTACACTACGAACGCACCCTCACAGGAAACAAGAGGCGCCAAGACCAACAACGACCAGTTCCGAAGATGACCGAAAATAGGTCGAAACATGTTAACAAGGTATGTTAAAATTTAACACAAGAAAGTTCTTATCATACATATTCCGAAATTATATATTGTAAATATGGTAGAGGCGATATGTGTCAGAGGAAGAACAATTTTGTTTGTATGCATTTGAAGTCTGATTAGTGTAATATGTAGCTAATTGGAGGTATGTGCAGTAGAAGGGGAAAGGAACTGGCTACCCTACCCCATTACCTCCTGGCCTAGTTGTCTCATACGTGGTGCCTTATTGGTATCACTTGTGAGGTTCAGACCTGTCTTCGGACAGTTGACTAAACAACAACAACATAGGCTATGATTTATTGTCATCCAATCATTTGGTCCTACTGGATACCCCATGTGCTGTTGTTGCTACTTACTTACTTACAAACAGCTTTTATAGAACCCGGAGGTTCATTGCCACCCTCACATAAGCCCGCCATTGGTCCCTATCCTGAGCAAGATTAACCCTGTCTCTACCATCATATCCCACCTCCCTCAAATCCATTTCAATATTATCCTTCCATCTACGTCTCGGCCTCTCCAAAGTCTTTGAACTAACACTCTATATGCATTTCTGGATTCACCCATATGTGCTACATGCCCTGCCCACCACAAACGTCTGAATTAACGTTCTTAATTATGTTGGGTGAAGAATACAATGCGTGGAGTTCTCCGTTGTGTAACTTTCTCCATTCTCCTGTAACTTCATCCCTCTTTGCCCCAAATATTTTCCTAAGCACCTTAATCTCAAACACCCTTAACCTCTGTTCATCTCTCAATGTGAGAGTCCAAGTTTTACAACCATACAGAACAACCAGTAATTATTTTATAACTTCTGACTTTCAGTTTTTTTTTTTTAAAGCAGGCTGGATGACAAAAGCTTCTCAACCGAATAATAACAGGCATTTCCCATATTTATTCTGCGTTTAATTTCCTCTCGACTGTCATTTATATTTTTGTTACTGTTGCTACAAGATATTTGAATTTTTCCAACTTTTTGAAGGGTAAATTACCAATTTTTGTATTTCCATTTTGTACAATATTCTTGTCACGAGACAATCATATACTTTATTTTGTTTTAGGAATTTACTTCCAAATCTATCACTTATTTCCCTCTTAGACCCAAGTATTTTCCCAAACACCCTTAACCTCTGTTTGTCTCTCAAAGTGAGAGTCCAAGTTTCACAACCGGGAATATAACTGTTTTATAAATCATAACTTTCAGTTTTTTTTTTTTTTTTAAAGCAGACTGGATGACAAAAGCTACTCAAGCAAATAATAACAGGCATTTCCCATATTGATTCTGCATTTAATTTCCTCTCGAGTGTCATTTATATTTGTTACTGTTGCTCGTAGGTAGCCTATTTGAATTTTTCGAACTTTTTCAAGGATAAATTATCAATTTTTGTACTTCTGTTTCGTACTATGTTCTGGTTACGAGACATAATCATATACTTTATTTTGTTTTAGGGATTTACTTCGAAACCTATCACTGTTATTTCCCTCTTAGCTCCAAATAATTTCCCAAGCACCTTATTTTCGAACATCCTTAACCTCTATATTACAATCGGTAATATAACTGTTTTTTAATTCTAATTTTCAGTTTTTTTTAAAGGAGACTGGATGTCAAAAGCTTCTCAACTGAATAATAACAGGCATTGCCTATATTTATTCTGTGTTTAATTTCCTCTCGACTGCCATTTATATTTGTTACTGTTGCTATAAGATATTTGAATTTTTCACATTTTTCGAAGGATAATTTTCCAATTTTTGTATTTCCATTTCATACTATGTTCTGGTCACGAGATATCATATACTTTTTTTTTCGAGAATTACGTCCAAATCTGTTACTGTTATTTACTGTCACTACTACTTTTTATTTTTATTTATTTATTTATTTATTTGGTGGTGTCAATAAAGACACATGTCATCACAAGTTCCAGGTCACGTGGACCCTTGCCTTAACCAGAATATTGCTTATAACACGAGTATGTAAATGAAGTGTGACCATCTTCTCCATCAGAAACGGAGACTGGTAAGCTGAATATGTAGGTAAACTTTCAGAGTCAATGATTTTTGCAGAGAAGTTAACATTACTTGATTGTTCACTGAATGCTATGTGTAATTATAATTTAATAAGTGGATTAGGATGTGTTTCTGAAGATAGTTTTTACATAAATGCTGCACGTAGTCACTGAATAAAATGATTTCCAAGTCACTGTACAGTTGTGCGTTAGTAATGTAAAAATCAGCACCTGTGATGGTTCTGCGCACAGCTCTTTGGATGGCATCGAGTTTCTTGATGTGGCGGAGAGAGTTTGAGCCCAAATTTCTGACGCGTAGGACACGTATGATCGTACAAGTGATATGTAGACAATAGTTTGGTTTTGAGGGGAATGAAGCTTTTAAGTATTGGATATAATGCTAAGAATATTTGCAGAGCTTTGTCTCGTACTAACTGTATATGTTGTCTGTATGTCAAACGACTGTCCAGTACTATAGTCCCGTCGCTCTTATTTCCGGCAGCCAATCACGTTGCAGATCGGCTACATTTAAACGTGTTCGTCTTGTGATTCGCTTCTGATGACGTTATACACTTCCTAAGGTTCAATAAATACTTAAAATAATCACCCGCCATTTTGGCTCTTTCGTTGGCATTCGCAAAAGCAGACGAGGACGTTATTCGCCGCTTAATTATTTGCTCAATTATAGTGCGTTTGATTTATCATCATAGGAGCTAAGATATGATGATGTTTAACGGTGCGACAAATAGATTCCTCGTCTGGTAGTTCGGCAACGAAATAACAAAAATGGCGAACGATACTACCTACCTAGACTTTATAGAGCCTTCACTTTCTAAGACGTAAGCAAAGAGGACGAGTCACGCCGGAAATAACAGCGACACGATTATAAACCAAGAACAAATCAGTAATACATATACAGACGCCATCTAGTTCACAACAATAGAACCCGTCTCAACAATAGTACACAGGCCTTCGGATTTCACACAGAAGATTAACTCGCGATATGATCAGAGATGTTAAAGCAAGTATAAATAAATACAAAAAATCAAATAGAATAAAACTGGTTGTTGTAAAGGGTAAATAACATTCCCACATCAGTTTATTGAAAGAATTACGATTCGAATCTAATGACGAAACAATTACGAAATCTCGACCACTGCTCGTAGTAGTAGGCCCTGTCATTTGTTTCTGTTTACTTTTTCTCCCACTCAATTTGAAGTATAGTCGAAAAATTCAAGCAGCCGCTGAACTTTGGAGACTTACCTCAAAGTCGAAAGCCATAATATTTTTCGCTCTTACATGACGAGATTTGTCTCTGGATTCCGGTTTGTATGGTAGTCCTTGCATGTGTGGAATACCTTACGCTGACTTGCTGCAATGCAGGCGAATTCGGAGGTGTGAGAAGTTACGTATAGGTTAGACACGTTGTAGTACCGAATTCTTTACAATTCTCATTAGCCTCCAAACTTAATTGTCTCAGAACCTGGCAGAGAGTTTACAAATAGTTAAATTCTTATCTTAAGCACGTGCGGTGCTTGTATAATTTCATGGATGAAGTAGTAGAGCTTGTCGGTGTACTCTGTGAGATCATATCGCAATTTGGCAACTCTGGACTGACGACGCTCTTTGTTCAGATTCTCGATGTCAGACACACACACACACACGTCTGTTCCAGGAACATGAGAATAAGGTAGCCATTGTGTTGAGAGAATGCACCGAAGATCCCACACATTTTCCTCGTATCAGAGAAGTGATGGCAAACATTCCAAATTAAAAAATATTAACGCCGGAGGGTAATGTTTCTTATTTTCTTTGTTATTCATTATGTTCATTGTAAGAAGCTATTAATTTACTACGTAGCCTATGCTTAATGTATATTGGGTCGATTTCTAAATCACGAACGAAATCGTGGTTTCAAACCTTGACTTTTAAACCGCGATCAGGATCTGAATCCTTGTGCGATTTCTAAAACGAAGTCGAGACGCGGCTACGGAAGAAACCAAGGTTCGTACGTTTTATATATGGCAACGCAGCTTAGAATCGATTTTTATTCCTGATAAACAGTCGATATTAGAAAGAAATAAACATCGGGATTGATATTTTTATTGAATTGCAGTAAGTCACATTCTTTTGTTCTCAGCTAAGTTATTGTTATATTTACTCATTTACAGAATAAGTTATAGGCTATGTGTGTTTAAAATACTAGCATTATTTAGTACTAGCCGTACCCATGCGCTCCGCTGCACTTGTTAGAAATAAATATAAAGTAATTACATAATTAAAATAGGACATCTGCCCCAGGGAACATTCGTGTTTGATAGAAGGATAAATAGTTTAATATGTTACTTAATTTAAATTGTATTTAAGTAATTAAAATGCGATCATTTTGATCCAGAGACCACTCATTTGGTGCAATGATAATTCCTTTAACATATTTCTTATTTGTTATTACATGCAAATAATTAAAATATGATCATTTGGTTCAGAGAACATCCGTTTTTGATGCAACGATAATCCGTTTAACATTTTTCTAAATTAGTCTTGAATGCATCTTTAATAAATCACTCCAAATTAATAGAGTGGATTGTGTACGAAGATAATTTTTCTGTGCGTAAAGATCTATTTTCATATTACCTCATTCCTTATTATGTAGTATTACATCCATCTAGAGAAACTACAAATTTCAAATAGTGAAGGAATTATCCAAATTAGCTTCTGAGATTACTTCATACAAACAGACAAATTTAATATTCTCTGTATATTAATATTGATAAACGTCATGGCCGCCTTAAATAGACGGAGTCATTTGTTTTAATTTCATTATAGCCATCGATGTCGTTCCTGCAATAACTCCTTTGTGACATACCAATTTTCAGATTTTTGCTCTATTAAATAACTTAAATAGTTATGCAGCAAATAATACAATCTCCTATATGTAATTATATTTCTTTCTTTCGAAAATGTAAGAATTCAAGATCTCCTATGTACCACTGCCATAGAATGAATAAATCTGTTTTTTCTCCCTACTGAAAAATTTTATATTTTGCACATAGGAATTACGGAACAATGACGCTATAATCTGAGGTGGCGTTGAAAATGTATTGTATTGTTATTTTAAAACTCTTGTATATCCTTAAAGATCAGTCCTATCAAAATTTTGCCTAGAATAAAACTTATCGGAAATAATGTTTAAAGAAACTTTTGTTATGTAAAATTTTTCACAAAAATCAATAATAAGCGAGATATTTCGGTTTATTTAATTCAGGCCCCCTTATAACCCCCCTTTCAAATAAAGTGTTTGAATGCCATATAGCCTAAAATCTAAGTTACAACGAACTTAATTTATATTCGAATTTTCATCGAAATCCGTTCAGCCATTATCGCGTGAAAAGGTAACAAACATCCAGACAGACAGACTTAAATATCAGTCCTATCAAAATTTTGCCTGGAGTAAAATTTATCGGAAACCATTTTTAAAGAAACTATTGTTATGTAACATTTTTCACAAAAATCAATAATAAGCGAGATATTTCGGTTTATTTAATTCAGGCCCCCTTATAACCCCCCCTTTTAAGTAAAATATTTTGAATGCCATATAGCCTAAAATCTAAGTTACAACGAACTTAATTTATGTTCCAATTTTCATCGAAATCCGTTCATCCATTATCGCGTGAAAAGGTAACAAACATCCAGACAGACAGACAGACATACAAACAAAAATTTCAAAAAAGCGATTTTCGGTTTCAGGATGATTAATTATACATGTTAACACCAATTATTTTTGGAAAATCGAAAATTACTAGAAACATTTCGCTTACAGATTTATCATTGGCATAGATTTAATAGGGAACGGATTTTTAGGTACCAGAATAATATTGACCAAATAATTAGCACAAGTCGAGCATTTATGTTGTAGTTTATCATTTGTTCATAACTACTACCAACATTAACTACCTTAAAACCAGTTTCTAGGGAATTAATAACCTAAATATTAACTGGATTAAAATTTCAATTGAAAGTAAAATTAGTATGGTTCTATTTTCACATATAATAGGCCTACTATGTGGAAAGCCCCAGTAGCATAAAACCTAAAATAAGAAGACAAAATCACATTTGCTTCATATTCTTGTAGGCTCATGTCATTTTCAAGTATTAAATAAAATGTAAAAAATTACTGTAAAGACTAAGAATTAAATTATATCTTACTTCCCTCAAAGCAACAAAGTGTAAAAAAAATTGCCAACCTGCCGCGTCTTGCATTTCGTTGCAGATTATTCTTTTTCATACTTGCTAAATTTTGCGTTGATTCCTTCGAAAATCAAAATATTCGTCTGAAATTATCGTTGTTATATAGTTGCAAATAATTATTTCTGTTTTTCATCACTGTAATCCGGGAATTTAATACTTGTAGACACAATTTTTCCTTTGATAATCATCCAGCTGATCTACTACCTCCATCTTGTATACATGAAGCGATGATATTAAACCTACACCAGCCGTGGTCTCTGGTTCAGATCATGGTTTCGAGCCATGGCTCAGAAAAATGAAAAAGACCTCGTTTTATAAGTCCAAACGCGGTTTAAAGCCATGGTCGTGGTCTAGACCTCGTTTATGAAATCGACCCTTTATGAAAAAGAGATATGTCTGTGTAGTCCAATGAAATCATAATACATAGGCCTACAGTATAAGCAGACATCAACAAAGATAAAATATGCTCTAACTAAGATACACTTCAGCGCTATAAAGAAGCTTTGAAATGAATCTTGACCCGACTGTCCTTTAAAAATAAAGATTTCTAATATTATATGGACATCTATTAAATAAGTTCAAAGTTATAGGCCTATTCTCAAACCTGTCATGCGATTTACTATATTTACGTATATAAAATATAAAGGGCGAACCGTAAGTAATGTCATTAATTTCAGGGAGTTATTCATTGAGATATTTCAACAAGAAGTTTAACACAATTTTGCTCCATTTGTTATTGTTTTCTTTTCAAGAAAAAAAAAAGAATGTTTTATATGAATGATTTCATAGCGTGTTTTTATTAAAACCATTGATTTAATTCTCTTTATGCTCAGTCAATTTAAGAGAGCAGTGTATTATGATAATAAGTGATGGAAAGAATTTTAGTTCTGTGCTTTAAACATGCAGAAATTTGATCCGAACAAATGCAGCTTCTCATTGTGCAAAGGAATGTAATATATGTAATAGAATTGTTACAACTACAAGAAATAAAAACAGAAATAATAATACTCATTATTTATTATACTGACATCCAAATGGAACTGACAAGACAATTCACTGTCAGAATATATAAACAATGAATCAGATAACTTTTGCATATTTGAGAAACAATAACAAACGTAGATAACATCTCTATGCAGTCGCAGAAGTAGGCTGTGGCTGAAGTCTGATGACTCACCACCTCATTGTAGTGACAGAAGTTGACTATGAATGAAGTCTGATGACTCAGCACCTCATTGTGGTGGCAGCAGTTGACAGTGGTTGAAGTGTAATGACTCAGCACCTCATTGTAGTGGCAGCAGTTGACTGTGGTTGAAGTCTGATGACTCAGCACCTCATTGTGGTGGCAGCAGTTGACAGTGGTTGAAGTCTGATGACTCAGCACCTCATTGTAGTGGCAGCAGTTGACTGTGGTTGAACTCCAATCAATCAATCAATCAATCAGTCGCTTATTAATATCATGAGCAACAGGTTGTTGCAATAGACATAAAATATACTACATTACAAGAGACTCGCCACCTCATTGTAGTGGCAGACGTTGACTGTGCTTGAAGTCTGGTAACTCAGCACCTCATTATAGTGGCAGACGTTGACTGTGGTTGAAGTCTGATGACTCAGCACCTCATTGTAGTGGCAGCAGTTGACTGCGGTTGAAGTCTGATGACTCAGCACCTCATTGTAGTGGCAGCAGTTGACAGTGGTTGAAGTCTGATGACTCAGCACCTCATTGTAGTGGCAGCAGTTGACTGTGGTTGAAGTCTGATGACTCAGCACCTCACTGTAGTGGCAGCAGTTGGCTGCGGTTGAAGTCTGATGATTCAGCACCTCATTGTAGTGGCAGCAGTTGGCTGTGGTTGAAGTCTGATGACTCAGCACCTCATTGTGGTGGCAGCAGTTGACAGTGGTTGAAGTCTGATGACTCAGCACCTCATTGTAGTGGCAGCAGTTGACTGTGGTTGAACTCCAATCAATCAATCAGTCGCTTATTAATATCATGAGCAACAGGTTGTTGCAATAGACATAAAATATACTACATTACAAGAGACTCGCCACGTCATTGTAGTGGCAGACGTTGACTGTGCTTGAAGTCTGGTAACTCAGCACCTCATTATAGTGGCAGACGTTGACTGTGGTTGAAGTCTGGTAACTCAGCACCTCATTGTAGTGGTAGACGTTGACTGTGTTTGAAGTCTGATGACTCAGCACCTCATTGTAGTGGCAGACGTTGACTGTGTTTGAAGTCTGATGATTCAGCACTCATTGTAGTGACAGCAGTTGACTGTCGTTGAAGTCTGATGACTCAACATCTCATTGTAGTGGCAGACATCGACTGTGGTTGAACTCTAATCAATCAATCAATCAATCAATCAATCAATCAATCAATCAATCACTTATTAATGTCATGAGCAACAGTTTGTTACAATAGACATAAAATATACTAAATTACAAGAGACTCACCACCTCATTGTAACGGCAGACGTTGACTGTGGTTGAAGTCTGATGACTCAGCACCTCATTGTAGTGGCAGACGTTGACTGTAGTTGAAGCCTGATGACTCAGCACCTCATTGTAGTGGCAGACGTTGACTGTCCTAGAAGTCTGATGATTCAGCACCTCATTGTAGTGGCAGACGTTGACTGTCCTTGAAGTCTGATGATTCAGCATCTCATTGTAGTGGCAGACGTTGACTGTCGTTGAAGTCTGATGATTCAGCACCTCATTGTAGTGGCAGACGTTGACTGTCGTTGAAGTCTGATGATTCAGCACCTCATTGTAGTGGCAGACGTTGACTGTCCTTGAAGTCTGATGATTCAGCACCTCATTGTAGTGGCAGACGTTGACTGTCCTTGAAGTCTGATGATTCAGCACCTCATTCTAGTGGCAGACGTTGACTGTCGTTGAAGTCTCATGACTGAGCACCTCGCTGCAGTCGTAGTATGTCAATTATGGCTGAAGTCTAGTTACAAAATGATGTTAATATGAATTTTATTTCTTCTTCAATGGATATAGTGTACAGATACTTTAGCTTCTGTATCATTTTATTTTCTGCAGTAATTTCCAGTTTTAGAAATTCTTTTTTTATTTTTGATTAAGTGCTTCTTGTTGCATTTCTTCTTTCTAGAATGTATTTCTGTGGCTCCTGGTTAGCAGCGTACAATTTTCTTGGTATAAGATGTGTTTTCACAGTTGCATTACTTTTTGGTAAACAGCAATGTTATTTTCCTTGAGTTGAATTTCTTGTTGACAGAAGATATTGTGATTTGTTCTTAGTTTCATCTTCCATTCATTGAAGAATATGTTATTACAGATAATGTTTTGCTTTAGTTGGAGCTCTTCTGTATTGGTCATGCGGTAGTTTTTAATTACAGAGGAACTTTATCTCTAATAGAGAATTGATTAATGTTTCCTTATGTCATCAATCGTGAGCTCTTGATGTAGGCTATTTCTTTAGCTTGGAAGAGTTTGGCTTCTCATATAAGAAGAAATGACACGTTGTTGAGTATATTTTACTTGTTGGACAAGAATAAAGTATTTGTTGAAGATCTGGATTTGATTTGTTAGAAAAAATATATAATTAGGACTGCTAGTTGATGGCTTTTGTTTGATAGGAGATGATAATGTGATGAGTTTTTTTTTTATTGAAGATGAAATGCTGATTAGTGCAGTTGGACTTCGTTATGTTAGAAGATACTATGATTTAATTTGATTGAGAAGATACTATAATGACGGTTTTAAGAGGGGAATCTTCTTCCAATAGGAGGGAATAAGTTTTTTTTCACGTGATAGAAGTTGTGATAGCTTTCATGAAAGAGACTTTTTTTTTCTTTTTTTTTTTTAAATGATTGCGAGGTGATTTTTGGAATTGAACATTTATTTTTTCATCTGACATTTTCTTTTGTGGAGATGGTATTTTTTTTCACATGGTGGCGGTCTGATTTTTAAAATGGATATGTTTTTTTTTTTTTTTTTTTTTTTTGTGGGTGGTGGCGAGTGATAATTTTGTTCAGTTATACTGAAAAATCTGTTTCGTAACAGTGGCCTTGTGAATTGCTTTCGTTTGTACTATATAAAATGTTTTGTAAAAGTTTACACATTTTTGTTTTTGAATGTTATGCCACTGTAGTAATCCATTATCGTCCATGTATTTTATTTTCGTAAATACATGGGAATTTCTCATAGTTTTGAGGTACATTTTGCATCTTTAGGTCTCGTTTATTTCTTACTTTTCGCGAATCTTTTCTGCCAAAAGTAGTATCTACAGGAAGCATAGAGGTAGGGCTCCATGCTCTCTGTACCGTGCGTAGCAAGATTGACCAACACTTGTATCATCTCGCTGCGCTTATTCAGTTCCTGGATAGACAAACCAGGTAATCATTGAAATGAGATTGAACGGCACATGGCCGTTTCCTATTTTTAGCACAGTTCATTTCCCTCCTTATGTCGAGGGAACTGAACTCAGCCATTCTGCAATCAGTTGCCCTACCAAATGATATTAGTCAACTATAATTTGAACTTACTAGTTTCATTGTGTACAATTTCATTTCTAAATAATTTTTATAGATTATAAGTAATATAATGGTTTGCGATAAAATTCAAGATAAATATGAGATAGGTAATTGCCACATTCTTGCAATCACTGTTACTTTGGAATTTTGATACCGATTTATTATTAACATGAATGCAAGGAAATCTAATTTGTAATATAGTTGCTCAATGGCTTGTATTATTTGTTTTAGATTTCCTTAGCCTACTTCTGGTGACCGTATAAGGCCAAAAGTACTTTTTTACAGAAAGCACAGAGGAAGTAGGGCTCCATGCTTTGTGTACTGTGCAAAGGATGATTGAACTATAATTGATCATTTTGTTCTGGTTATTCAGTTCCTGGGTAACTCGGTAACCCCTGAAACAAGCCTCGACGGATAGCAGGCGTACTGCATTTTGTGGCACAGATAGTTCCTCTCCTTATCTCGGAAGGAACTGAATTCCGCCACCTTCCAGTCAGTTGCCCTACCAACTGCTATTAGTCAGGTCCGATTTGGACTCTGTTGTGTGCAGTTTGCACTGCATATATTTTAATGTGCTAAAAATTCATTTTTATAACATAATTAAAATAGTTGTATGAGGGTAAGCGTTTGATGGATGATTCTCACATTTCTGCAATCACTGTTATTTTGGAATTTTGATATGTCTGCCAGTTTCTTTTTACATCAAAGCATGGATTATATATACGCTCATTCGCTTTTATAATTGTTATACAGATTTTGATATTCGTGGATATTTGAGTGCATAGTACCGCTTTCATAATCTTTATTTCTCATACTAGGCCTATTGGCGGATCTGGTAATAAAAGTATTGTTTACAGAAAGCATAGAGGTAGGGCTCCATGATTTCTGTGTTTTGTCGGTGGAGATTGAGGCATAGCCTACTTTATCACCTTGTTCTGCTTATGCCTGTATAGAGAAGCATCCGGTAAACATTGAAGCCGTTCTGCAGTTTGTGACAGTTGATATCTCTCCTTATCTCGGAAAGAACTCAACTCTGCCGCATTCCAGTCAGTTGTCCTGCTAGCCATTATTGTTCAGATCCGATTTGAACTTTTCAGTGCGGTTGAATGCAACTTTCACTTCATATTTTTATGTGCTATATATGTTTATATATTTAGTACTAATAATTGGCTACGATGACAATATAAATACATACATCGTTCATTTCTGCTATCAGAGTTATTATGTAAATTATGCTGTGTTATGTAATTCTGTAAATTTATGTATGACTTTACAACTGATTTGAATTTGTTACATTACAATTTAATTTAATGATTTTCAATCTATTATGAGGTCAAGATTTTTAGTTTGCATCCCTTTAGATAATTGAGACAGAAATCCTCTTTTATTCTGTGTTGCTGCCGGAGTTCTGTGCTTTCATTGAAACTGTGAAGTGTGTTAAGTCAGTTGGACTTTCCAATCGGGTTACGAAACCCATACCCCTATTGGGAGTCAATAAAATGTTCTGATACATTCTGGGCCTTGTAAATGAAGCTTGGAAAGCACCTTCACTGAACTCCGGCAATATAGGCCTAAAGTAAATTAAAATTTGCACTGTTGACAAAACTAATGCCTTATTCTCCCCAAACCCACGAAAAACCCCGAACCCTAACACCCCACCCCAACCCACCCCAACCCACTCCATGCCACCCCAACCCACCCAATCCCACCCCAACCCACCCCATCCCAACCCACCCCACCCAATCACACCCCTACCCGCCCTTGTACCCACCCCCCTTACACCCTATGAGGAGTTTTACCTCCATCCTCCACGGCGATCCTGCAGTTGGGGAGTGCGCCCGATGTTCCTCCCGCCGCGCCGCCGGGATACCATGAAAAGAAAGAAACTTTATGTTCAGACAAATTGTTCGCAGTCAACTAGCTAAGTGTAAGCTACTTCATAAAACTAAGTCCCATAACACGAGTCGCCAAATAACGCCAACTATGACCGTGCGGTGTTATCTTGAGGGAGCCTTTGACATGTGCGGGCTGTATGGTGTGAGTGAGATGAAGGTGATAATGCCGACGAAATGAGCCTAGACTTGCTGTATAATGGTCGCAACTTGTGCAACCAACCACTGTACATACATTGTACATAACATGTTCGACGTTAAGTGGAGCTACTTGTGGCTGCATATTGACGTAGACGATAGCAGTCATTCTAGACTTGCTGTTTAATGGTCGCAACTTGTGCAACCAACCACTGTACATACATTGTAATAACATGTTCGACGTTAAGTGGAGCTACTTGTGGCTCCATATTGACGTAGACGATAGCAGTCATTCTAGACTTGCTGTATAATGGTCGCAACTTGTGCAGCCAACCACTGTACATACATTGTACATAACATGTTCGACGTTAAGTGGAGCTACTTGTGGCTCCATATTGACGTAGACGATAGCAGTCATTCTAGACTTGCTGTATAATGTTCGCAACTTGTGCAGCCAACCACTGTACATACATTGTACATAACATGTTCGACGTTAAGTGGAGCTACTTGTGGCTCCATATTGACGTAGACGATAGCAGTCATTCTAGACTTGCTGTATAATGGTCGCATCTTGTGCAGCCAACCACTGTACATACATTGTACATAACATGTTCGACGCTAAGTGGAGTTACTTGTGGCTCCCAGAGTTCATTAGGTGCGACCAATTTCTGCTCGTCCACACATACACACCCGCACATTGTCTCTGTTTTGGTACTTTGGAATCATGCCACAGTGTTAATCGCAGGATTAAATATCTTTGAGCTGCCGTCTGAGTCAGTATTTCTCATTTAATTCAGTCGGTTAAGCACGACAGGTCTGCTGTCTGTCGGAGAAACATAACAACTGGTTGATTGTACTCTCCTCCATTGAGAGGAAAGAGCATTAAAAGGCAAACCTCTGAATAGTGGAAAAGCCTATCGAAAATAACTTTACTAGGCTTGTAAAACTGGAAGGTCTCCACTCAAGTATTTTATTTAGGCCTAAACGGTCATTGACTAGACTTGCAGCTAGAGATGCGGTTCTTGATATCGCCCTCTATATTGAGCATATACCTGATCGTATGAAGTGAGGTTGAAAAGCTAACATTTAAGACATGTTTGCATGGCTGTGTTTTCACAGTAGTGATTATATAACATGATAATGCAAAGCTCAATCAACTTTAGCACCATGGTGAACATTTTGGACGCTTATCTCTGTTTCCACTCACTTTTCTGAGGAATATGAATCACTATTCGATATACTTTAAGGCTCTTTTGTTGATCAGGTCTTTTAGACAGTGCGAGATCACAGTTTAAGGCATGGCGGTGGGAAGGAATATGGAATTAATTCTGATTCTAATCAATTCTTGTATTATTTTTATTTTCCTAGCATCTTTTACTACATGTAATCTCGTGGCACGTAGGCCTTATGAGGACAGATACTGTTGTGAACAAAACAGTGAAAAGATTGTTCCAGTCCAGTAAAGTCTGATAAAAATCGAGATCTGTATATCAGAATAAAACTGTATATAATTTCAGTATTCCATAACTCAGACTTGTAGAATAACTTGAATATTGTATCTTGATTATAAAAATGTCGGGTTTTGTTGTGTCGGGAACATGGCCGTGGGTTTTACGTGAATACTTCTGCCTTAAGTGGACAGATCTAGACGAGATCTTTCGTTTGGTACAAACATCAGCATGCTACGACATCGGAATCACGAGATATTCTGCTCTGAAATTATCGCCTATGCCCAAAATGGTCGTCAATCCAATAGATATTATCGAAAACATATTTTAGCTGCCAGTTTGGATACGCCGCACAGTGTAATTTCAAGCAGCTAGCCGGCCAAAAATCAATTTTCACACCCTATCTTTAATGCTAAATTCTTATATAGACGTGTTTATAACACTCCAAAGTATACTATTCAAGTGTAGACAGATGCTTAGATCTGTTAGGGGACCCTCACAACAGAGCGAAAGTTGCATGTCTCCGATAAGATCATTTACGCTGCAGAGGCGGGCGCGACGTATGTGTTTGGATGGTGCAAAGTGGTGAAGTTAGTACAGTATTTTTTCTAATGCAGAGTGTGGATATATTATAAGAAGGTATGTACTTACATATAAGCTGATTTTCGTGACAAAAATTGTCTTATTGTCTAGACCAGTAGTGTCAGAGTTGTAAGCTCCGAAACCGGTTGTGGTGCTAGAGACGTCCAGTCGGAGCGTGAACTTGCTTATGTCTGTGGAAGCACTGGAGGACGCAACGATTTATAGTGGAGCGCTCCGCTCCGTTTAGGCTGTGTCTGACAACGCTGGTCTAGAATAAGTGTCTGGATAAACATGTGCAAAGAGTTTGAGTTTTACCTTATTATATATTTCGAGTTGACTTTTAAAAGCTGTAGCCCTCTATCACCTCGATAAAATTTGGTAGAGATATTCATTATACTTTTCTGAATACGACGTCGTGATTTTTTTCTGCAAACAGATGCAGACAAAGTAGCTATTAATTATTTTCAGACACCATGCGCTCCGTAATCCGGAGAGCTGTTTTCCAGATGTGGAACAAGAGCGAGAGAAAAGTGAAATTCTCAAATATAATTGAACATTTTGGCCTCAAAGATTATTCTGAAGACATTTTACAGTCAATAAAAATTGAATTAAATTTCTATGCTCGAAAATTCGGTTACGGTGGGAAAAATACAGCAGAAATTAGAAAAATGCTTGAAATATGGGTAATGCGCTGTTTCAACCAAGATGCAAAGTCTGAAAATAAAATATATAATACGTTGTCATCTACTACAAAACAATTCCAATTTGATTCTGCCAGTACAAGCATTCGAGGACGTCCACGTAAACTTTTCGGAGACTGAGCGAAAGATCAAAACGGAAAAAAAAACTAGTCCACATTTTAAAGAAAGATCGCCAGAAGAAAAGCTTTTTGTTGCCCATATGAATTTCAGAACTTCTGGGAAAAGAGATGCGGCCAATATTGTAGGAGAGCTTTCACTTGCATTACTTCAACGTGCGACAAAATTGGGGGGGGGGGAAATCGTAAAAATTGATTTTGCAGGAACGACCAACAATTGTCACCTAATAAGGATCTCGCTTTGATTACTGATCTACAGTTGACCCCAAATCAATATAAAGAATTGAGGGAAATACAAAATCTTGTAACAGTTAACTTAGATCCACCGTTTTACTTACTGCGAAACATTGAACATAGGACAGGTTCAGACATGTTGACATGACATGTTGTTAACATGATAAAGCAAAGCAGTTGCAATAAAAACGATGCAAATACCGCAAGAATATTTTTCAGGAAGGTTTCCACTTTCGCATATATTAAGGGAATAGATGGAAATCTAATAAGTCGTTTACACATAATGGGTGGTATTAATGAAGATGAGGAAGATGAGTTTGCTTCAAATTTTGTGATCTTCCTCCTTTTCCTATTAATAAATTTGAGGAAAATGAGCTTGCTCATCAAGAATTTCCTCCACCTTTGAGCAAGGACTCAGCACGTAATAGTTTCCTCGCATTACTTATTAATAAAACGGAGTTTTGCTTCTTGCTCTGAAGCATTTGCTTCAAAAATCCTGAGGTACCTAAATAGGTAACTCAAGCTTGTAGAGTGAAGCTGTTGTATCGAAATGGCTGAGTTCCTGGATATTCAATGGCCTCAAAAGTTGTATAAGAAGCACAGAGATTCACTTTCGAGAGATTACAAAACTTCCTACCGATTTAATCGAGAAAATGTGGATTGTTTAACCGACTATTTCGTAGGTGACACAAACCAAACCAGTGGCAGTGCATTAAAATATTTCCTTAACAGATTTGCAGAGGCTAATGCTGTTGGAACAATTGGAAGCATTGAAGGAACACAGAGAGTATTATAAGGAAAAGCGTGCAAGACTCTTTGAAAACTACTATCACATCACAGCTGATAATACACGGAATCTTGAATACTTCTTTATTTACAACTTACACACAAATGTAACTTACATGAAATTATCAGTTCAAATATTATGCACTGGAATGAAATAGAATTTGGGAGAGGGGCACTATGACCCAGCACTGCGACCTATCAAGATACACTGCACTAACCCTCAAGCTAGGCACATTCCCAAACTCACACCGGCTGACTACACTAAGGTTTGCTATGTATCCAGGTTTCGAGCAAGCAACTCCACTAATCCCTAGGCCAGCCCCGTTCTTACGTCGCTAGCCGGCATTCGAGGAATGCTATGGAATAATGAGTGAATGGAGAAATGTTGACAGAATGATGTAAATTCCTCATTAGGGGAAACGGGAGAACCCCGAGAAAACCCCAACTGCAACCTTGTCCGCCACAAGTGTCACTACGGATTTTTCAATTAAAGAACCCGTAGGATCCCGGACAGTCATTCATCTTTATGTTCTTGTTTCCCATATTTTTTAAATCTAGTCTTCATATTGGACACTTTTTTAATTAATTGTGCCTCGGTTATTGGCACCCCAAACCCTTTTTCATACTTCTCTCTGATATTTGCAAATGCTGCAGATTTCTTTTGCCTGGATTCCGGTAACATTGACTTCTTAATTATAACTGGAAATTTTTTAATGATATCCATAAATAAAGATAAATCTTCTCCCTTTTCCCCCACGTCTTCCTCTGTATCACTCATAGCTCAATCACTAATCTTTTCGATCGAAATACACGTGGCGGTGTCGCTTGTTGTGGCTGGCCTGAACCCGTTTGACGACTCTACTGATACGAATTCCCACGCTAAGTGAAGCAAAAACTGAGAGCAAGCTCTGGCACGTAAGAGCAAGCTCCGATACTTTTTATTAACACGACATTTCAGAGCTTCTTCATAGAAAAAGCAAGCTCGTTTTGCTCATGAGGAAGATGAGCAAAGTAAGGTCTTCGTTTTTATTAATACCACCCAATATATCAGAAACCTTTTTCTTGCGGTTTTGCAATACTGATGAACGGGCACTTGACAGTATGCAAGGGAGACAAGGGAATTATATTTATGCTTGCACAAATAGTATTATATGCCTACAATCCTTCACAAACTCTTGGCTCATGGACATAAAGTCACAGGACACTATTATACTTACTGCCAAACTATCTGAGGAAGCCCAGGAAACGAGGAACAAATACTATATTAGACTTTTCAGAGAAGTCTTCGCAAGAAAAACATCAAGAAAGACACAAATACCGATCTTTTACTCAGGCTACTTATTTCTTTGGACCCTTACATCACCAGCTTAAAGAAATTAAGAAGAGGAAATCGCGGTCGATTTCAATAGTAGTGCTGCAGTTGTCTCCGAGCCTCCATTAGTCGGTGCTGTCGAAGGAGAGACTAGCAGCGAGGATACAGATTCTGAAGGGGATGCATCTGACGTCCGAACGAGTAAGATATGTAGCAATATTCCTTCGCCTTACGCTTTCAGTTTTAAGTACATTCCACATTATGAACATTAATTCCACATTATGAACATTAATTTATTTTTGTTCACTCGAATCGAATTTTTTTTTTACAATATTGCTATTTTTATTTGGAGTAAAAATTGTTGCTATTTTCATTTTCATTATAAAAACTTATCCACTTCAATAATTGAAGGTACATACTAAATTTTATGAAAATTGAGCGATTAGTTTTCGAGAAATGATTTTTGGCCGGCTAGACTCGCTAAATTACACACTGTGCGCCTGTGTCAGATTCACTGTCTGACGAGTATATTGGAATTATTATTAAATCAATGTCTCTTTATTCATTTGAATTCGCTTTATTGTGTGGAATGAAATAGTGCATCATCATCGTGATCCTGAACTCCTTCGGTTTCACCCAAGTGTAAGCTGATCTCGTTGTCTCTGTGAACTTTGTACCGTCCTGTAGATGGGGGTGATACTGAACACTCTAATTTTAAGACCCTGTTCCTACATAGCTTGACTACATTGGATTTTATCATATTTTCCGCTACCATTTGTGGCACGTGACATAATTGTATATGTTAGCTAGCTAACGGTGTAACGCTGCAAGCCGGAAGTTCGCGAGTTCGATTCGCTATGTGGTCATGGATTTTCTCGAACCCTTCCAGCCGCATATTCCCCTGGATTTTATTCAGCCTCTAACAGAAATGACTACCAGGTGCACTTCCTTGAGGGTAAGGACAGCGGGCACGTAGGGCTGATATCCCTACTGCCATAATGCCGATTGTAGCCTATAGCTGGAGCCTTAACGTCCCGCGACCCTCTGGGCCGATTTGGCCTGTTATGGAATTGCGTTTACTGACTACTTTGTTCAGTTGTAACTTTTCATTGAGGAATTCATTTTGGCATTCAACATGCGTATCTATATCTGGAAGTACCTTCTTCCAACGTAACTTCGGTTTGTTTATCTATCGCATAATTTGTGCAGTGAATTAAATTGTTCTATAGCAAATTAATATTTTATAAAAGACTGTACCGTTCATCTGATCTGTTTAATACAATGAAGGACCTTGCCACGTGACATGCGTAATTGGTACGTGTTTGCATATTTGCTGGTTACGACTCGTGAATCACTTACAGCTGGATTCTGAAGCAGGCCCTACCGTAGTCATGATTTGTTCTCTGCGGCCATTAATAGCGGCCAACTGTGAGACATGTTCGCCTGTTTTTGTTGTTGTTGAATTCGAAAGGTCTTATAATTTGGTGCTTCCACTGTAGTAAGTTGCTCAGTTCTTGCAAAATGAAGGCGATATTAGAACCTGTGGCGTTATTTGGCCTTTCTCCTTTACAATCTTTGACTCAGTAAGTCGATGCATATTATAAGACTTGTTTTGTTAATACTGATTACGCTGTATGTGAGTAATTCGCTATTAGTGATAGCATGGTTATAGTAGCGTTGTTTTAATCGCTTCATAATTTAGTGCTATTTTTAAAGTGCTATCTGCGATTTCCACGATGAGTCTGTGACCTCAAAGTATGTGCAGCACTGTCAGAAATTTGACACAAGTACTTTCCTTGTGATTATTCTTTCGTCGATTTACTGAGGAAGTATTTATTTTATAATCCTACTCGTGTTATGAGACTGCATCACTTTTCTACATCGTAACACCTAAATGCAGATGGTAAATTTCCATTGGCCTATATGCAGATACTTTAAAAATCTTATTGGTTTGTTATGGCTCTTTATCAACTGCGATGTTTATTTAGCGTCTGAATGAGATGAAGGTGGTAAGATAATGCCAGAAAGTGAACCAGAAATTACTAGAAATTTTGTATAAAATGGCGAAAGACAGTTCCTAAAATTTGGTTAGCACAGAAATTTAATTTTTGCTGTATAAATATTATGAATGAAATAAGACACTGATTGTATACTATAAATATCAAAAACTATAACTACAATAACCTATACCTATCCTACACACTAGAACACTAAGAATAATGGTAATAGTAATGAAGCAGATTCTCGACTTACCTTAATTGTCTTGGCGACGAGCCCTACGAGGACCGCGGCCGTGCAAGTTTTGCCCTAATCCCTTCCGTCCCTGTGTCTACGCTCCGTCCCGTAATTTCTAAGGACCTTGTCATAGAATTCTAATTGCTCCTTGGTAGGATTAGATGCCAAATATCTTCTGTACAAAGCCTCGTGTTGCTCCTCTGTCATGCCTTGGCTGAAGTCGCGTCTGCCCGTACTGGACGCGCCAGCAGGCTGCGAGCGAGAGCCCCCCGGAGTCTGCTGGCTGGCGACTCTGCCCGTACTGGGCTTTGTAGCAGGCTGCGGGGCGCTCTCCCTCGGGGAGGAGCGCCTCGCTTCCTGCTGCCTTTGACGACTTGACCAGGGAGGAATTCTGTCTGTACGTTGTGGGGTGGACGGTCTGTCTGCCATTCCCGCCCGCATAGAGGGTGACGGCTTGTCTTCCTCCCGAGGTATCTCACGCACCTCGGGAACAAGCACAATCGTCACCCTCTTGCGCGGACGGTCGGCCCCCTGTTCTTCTGGTGTACCCTTTTTGAGAATAGAGCGGGGCGGCGGGGGTGGCGGTGGTTCGGATGAAGATGGATGTGGGGATGAGGGGGGTGACTGTAGTGTCACTGGTGGTGGGCGTGTTGGTGTGCAGGGGGGTGCGTAAAAGTATGGAAAATGTGTGCAATAACGGGAGTGTGCGTGTGGTGACTGTGAAGGCGGAGACGGCGGAGGAACACGATCAGGGGACGTGGAGGCATCACTTCTCTCCGGTAGACGGTTCCATAGGTAGTAGCCCCCCAACCCCACAGTCCCAACGATACCCACGGTTCTTACCAAATCTGGCATACCCCACGAAATCCGCGATGGTGCTTGCACAACCGCAGGTCCTCCCCAGAACGCATTCTTGAGAGATTGGAGCTTGAGGGATCGGAATATTTTCGACATTTCGAAACTTCGAAATCACAATCCCAAGTGTTTCCAGGGAAACGATCCCCACGTCCTGTGTGTTGAGCATTGTTGATGACGTCGCCACGACAATAACCAAGCTGCGAGTGCGTTCAAATACCGATACAATAAAAGATGCGAACGTTTACACTTCTTCTATCCTTGCGATATTATTATTTCCTTCTTTTATGCGAATAGTTAAAAAATGCAATTGCTGTTTTATAGCTAGACGAGTATTGAATACCGACATACAAATACATAGGAATTAAAATTTCTATTAGAAATCAATCAGCCTTCTTATACATAAATTATAATTCAAGGCCAGTTGTTTACTCGTTTTGACTTCATACGGTGATATATTAGGTTAGAGGCATCTTCTTGTTTGAATAGTAAATATTAATGTGCCGTAAGATAAGCAATTCTTACGCCGAGAACAGGAAAATTTTGGTATGCCTCAGATTTTGTTATTAGTAAGAGACGGATGTTGATTACCTAAAAATAACTGAAAATAACGAATATGCTTAATGCCTTACATTTTACACAAAATATTCCAAACACATAAGCTGAAGTGACCTTGAAAGTTAATAAACTGTTGGACGATCTTAAACTTCAGAGTGTCAGTGCTTGCAGAGGGACAGAATATAACTCCACCGCTGGTTTCAATAATTTTTTCTTTTTGAATATAAACTGTACTGGATAAATGCATCTACAACATATTACTGCCACATATTATGTAATACATTAATGTTTTTATTACTTTAATTTTTTTTATAATGGGGCATTTTCAATTGATTTGGTAAATAATAAATATATAGTACATTTTTAAACAATTCGTTCTTATATGCAGTCAGTGAACCTTTGTGCAGTAGGACTACTCCTTTGTACACTTCGTTCATTGAAAATTAAAGCAAAGCTGAAGTTGAGAATATTTTCATATCTTTCACGCAATTGTCTTTCAGTGATCCTGGAAACATGTATGTTAATTAAACTCCCGAAACATAGCCCAGTACTTTACATATAGCTGCTTCAATCAGAAATGAAATCACAGCAGAAGTAGATTACACAAATTGTTAGCTGATATTTGAAACGGACAGGATGCCAGAACTCAGCTTTCTGTGGCGTTTGTATGCAACCCGCAAAACTCTCCAAATAAGCCTATAGTTCAGTACTTTCATTATGAGCCACAAGGTATAGGCCACTTGGTCTGTTCCGTCATTAAGGGATATAATAATCTCTTTTGTTCCATTAAGTCTTGAATGCAATAGTTTTCTGGGATTTTGTCGTCAACCATCCTGTTTATACTGTACTAGTGGTTTGTGCAACAAATGCTGCAAATTCAGTTAGTTATAAGTTCAAATAAAAGTTTTCTTATTTATTTCCAGAAAGATTACCAGACATTTGGTAATGTATTTGCTTCCATAATGATGAAGATGTAACATTTAAAGCAACGTAATTACTCAGGAATCCTGTCAAAAATATTTCTTTTAAAAAGCTTCCTCTTTAATGTTTTTTATGATAAATAGTTTTTCTTGACCACATCTATCTTCAGTTCTTTGAGTTCTCCCTACAACAAAATGATATGCTTGGCAGCGACCTCAGATCTAATCGATTAAACCAAAGGAATATGAAATTAATTTTGATAAGATGCAGCTAAAATAGAAAGCATGATTCAATTCACTAATACCTCTTCCATATTACTGCACTACATCCTAGAAAAATTAGAGAATCACACATATAAGTATCTACTCCGCCCAGCCATTAAATATATCAAAAAGACCCACACCACTTCAGTAATAACTGTAAAAATATTTCATTTTTAATAGCGATATTATGTTACGTAAGTTTTGTAGTTTTCAGTAACTCTATATATACTATAGCCGTTACTCTGTAAATTATAGATATTAAGAACTAATTTAAGATATTCTCTACGCATACTTATATAACCCCAAAAGGATTCACTGTCATATCATCGATATATCAATAGCATTAATGTATATCATTAGTGACAAATACATCATGATATAAACTGTGATAATATTCAAATTTTAATGTAATAATGTCATTAAACCTTCTTAAGTTTTGTAGTTTCTAAAATCCAATACACAGCTGCACTCAGAAAATTACGCACCAGAGAATCAGACCTGTATATTATGTTTGGTAAGTCTTGAGATGTTCTAAAAAGTTACACAAATGAAGATCGACGTAGCTATTGGAATTATGGTGTCAGATAATCTGAGCTCAAAATGTGTCAGCAATCCTGCAGGTCATGGCTTTCGTGTAATATTGTTTATTGTAGTGTGTGTGTTTTGTTTTATTCTGAAAAGTCATTAGTTCTCAAAACTGATGACAGATGGATTTTGGAAAATAGGAAAATTATGTAGGAAAACTAACGCTTCAGTGAAAGTTACTATTTTTCTGAAAATCTTTGGATGTCAAGCTTCAAAATGACGGGTCATTCATTAAAATGAATTCACCCGTTTTCCCGTAATTTCCATTACCAGTTCAAATTATATATAGAAATGTTCAAACCAGATCCTTTTTTGGTTTACTATTGTTTCTGTTAAATTAAATCTATTCATTTCTTTCCTTATTTGTGAGTTTCTTTTCTGGTCTGTCCTCATATAGCCTGCCACTGATGTTAGGTATTCCATCTCTGCGGACTCAGTCCTTTTGTATCAGTCGTACTCGTCACCCGGTTTTCACATCCGTATATTAAACTCGGGACTGCGATGTCCTTATAATAGTAATATGCGTTACAAGAGCGGTATGTTGACGTTTTCATGTTCGAGGAAAAGATTGAAAAAAGCGAAACGTAGTTGAGCTTTTTTAATTTCCGAGAACATGAAAACAAACATGCCGCTCGTGTATCGTACATTATTTTGTGCAAAGATCGTTTATTACATACCTGAAAGACGAATTTCTAATTAGTTGCAATGAAATCTCCATGTTGGTTTCTGTTTAATGACGCCAACTTCGGAACACCAAAATATCTATCTTCAACATTGTTGCTGTAAAATGTTTTCTGTGTTTACTATACTCCAGCAGGCCGTGATATACGTCTGTCTTCCCCCCCCCCCCCCAGTCTATAAATGCGAACTTAAAACAAACGGTAAGGTTATGTAATGATTTATTTTTCATTTTAATATTTTAACAATATTATTTATATAACATATTGCAGTAATAACATCGGCATCTGGAATCTTGTTGATTTTTTCACGGCTTCCTTAATGTTACTTGTATCAGGAATGCAGTAAGTTTCGTGGAGTAGTAGACTTTACTTAATTTTTGCAAATATTTAAAAACAATAATTAACATTGCAATTTAGGTGAAATTGCAGTGGTAAGTTTCCAATTTATAATTATTACTATGTTAAAGTCTCTAAAAATAATATGTTAAAAGCCTAAAGCAGTAAAATGAATGTCGCGCTTAAGCGGTAAGAAGAGGGAAATTGTTATGTGTGTTACGTTGGGAATACTGAATGTGGTATTTCACACTTACCGCGTATTGGTTCTGTGCGGAAAACAAGCAAATACGCACGATCTCGCACAAAATTTAATTTGTGTCTCTCTTTGAGTTTTATACCTTAAATTTCTGCTTATCGTTCCACACATCATCTTGAATGTATTCAATGTTTTATATATATGGTCTTCATAATTGCATGAAATATCCCAACCTAGATAACAGAAATGTTTCACCTGTTCTATGGTACTATTGTTAATAACAGTCTTCGTTCTCAAGTGATGTTTTCCTTTAAATGACACTAACCCTGTTGTTTTTTCAGTTCAAATTTCCAAATTAGAATTTTTCATGATTTCATGTAATGAATTTGGTGCTATTTGTAATTCTTCTTCCGTTGCTGGTAAAATCGCCTGATTATCGTCAAATGAGATTGTCTCTAAAATTACATGTCTAATTTTAAAATCCCAATGCTTTCTGTAAGTTATACTTCATATTTGGGGAAATGAAACGTTGCATAAACTGCACTAGTCGTGGTATACTGAATAAATTTATTGAATGTTCTGTGGCATACTATACAACAGAATAATAATAATAATAATAATAATAATAATAATAATAATAATGATAATAATAATAATAATGATAATAATAATAGTAATAATAATGATAATAATAATAATAATAATGATAATAATAATAATAATAATGATAATAATAATGATAATAATAATGATAATAATAATAATAATGATAATAATAATAATAATAGTAATAATAATGATAAAAATAATAATAATAATTTGTAATGCATAGCACGGGGAGTACTATGAGAGGAAGTATACTGACAATAGTGGTGATAGTGGTAGAAGCTTTATTTTGCCTCGCAGAGTTTAAGTTCATAAGCCATTTTCTTCCACTCTTTATAAAGGTATACAAAATATACACGAAATACAGAACAACCGGTAATATAACTGTTTTATAAATTCCTACTTTCAGATATTCCTTCCGAATAAACATTCAAAATCTAATTGATCTGGAATTTTGCATGAATATTCTTTGTCAGAATTTGAATGTTCTCTGACGCAAAAACGTGTGTTTGATTCCTGGTGCATGCACGAGAAATAGAGGGGGCAGGAGGTGCAAACAATTGCAACGAGATTAAAAAAATATCAAACTTATTTTTTTAAAATAAGTAATATAATTCAAAATATTGTAACATATTTAATACAAATAAAAAATACGCACTATACATCAAAATATGTAAAAGTATTTACGTCAAAACTTTGCAATAAAGAACTTTTAGTGTAATTTGCCGAAATTGTTTTTTTCTGATTTACATAAATATTGCATAAATATAGCAATAATACATGTAACTACATAAATTCCGAGCTCTGCTTAGGACATAAAATAATTCATTTCAAAATATACATGAACATCGAATGAAATACACTACAGTGTTAAAAAAAGTAGTTCCAGAAAAAAAAATGGCCCACCTAATTTTACTGAGTTCCAGATACAAGCATTGCGCAAGTGCAGTAACCAAGAGTGCTTGTATATAATGCTAATTGTGCAAAACTTGTTGTCTACATACAGGTGGCATCCATTACGGCTGAGGTCATTTTTCTTTTCTGGAACTGTACATATTGTACTTTATTACTTTCTAGCAGTATAGGCTTTTTGCACAATTATTGGGATTTCCTTGAATAATCATTCCCTATCCCATTTTTTTCATACATATTTGATACCTAATAAGTTGTACGAAATAGTGGTAACAGCACAGTCTACTATACAGTCGCGAAGCTTAATATGTAGTAAAAATGCAAACATGGATAGTTGCCCACCACTAGGATCGCTACTATCGCCTCATCATCGCAGATCTCTCTCCTAGCAGCCGACAAAATATGTCGTTGTGTTCTTTTGGAAAGATTAACACCTTGCTTCCATTATTGAAATATTAAATGCATAAAGTTAATTTATTATTTTAATGAAGTATATTAAATTCCACCATAAACTCGAAGATACCTGCAAGAAATAGGTTAATATTATTTTTGTTTGTGCATAACGAACTGAAATTTACTATAATCGCTTCACTCATTCAAGATTATAGCGATAATTAACTATGAAACCAATAAATATTAATTTGCATTTCCCTTTACAACAATAATAATGGAAATATGAATTAATGGATTAACTTATGTACGTGTACCGGTACTTGTAGTGTAGGCTTACGTAGTTGAGGTTAAGCAATAATAATCCCACCAGAATTGGAAATAAAACGTGATTAATAAATTTTATTGTAACAGACTTAATTTTTCTATGTCTCTAGTAAAATATTATTATTCCAATTATTGTATTTTAGCCATTAACATTTTCATTATAACCAATAACGAACATTTCACAAGCATCAATGTGAAATACGCAACGAGCTAGCACTCGATGGAAATACGACACAATCCAAAGTCGACCGTGGACAGTCTATTGTTTCTAGTTGCTAACCGCTTGGAGCGCTTTATCACGAGATTTGCAAAAAATCACCTCAAGCTTCGCGACTGTATATAGTAGACTGTGGTAACAGTATCAGATATTTATTAATTCTTTTTTTACTAACGGAGAGAATGTGAATGTTCGTTATTCACCTATATGAAGCCAGTTGGGTAGACCAATAAAATTTATCGATAGAGTCGTTAACCAGAGTGCACCATAGGAGACAGGTCTATGCTAGAGCCATGCTGAGAAGAAGATGGAGATTTGTTGGGATGCCACAGGGGAACTGAGCTCCTGGAGAAAACCCCTGTTTTATCTGGACCATAGACTTGCACAACACCGGGAATCGAACCTGGGTCCACTTGATTATAAGTCCAGCACTCTAGCCACTAGACTACCATGGTAGGGAACAGTGGGATACGTTCATAACTCTGTTGTGTCTATTGTACACCTAAATATGGTAATTTTTATGGTTTATCGATAATATCGTTTTCCCGTATTTATCGTTTTCATTCCCTATTCCCAAAAAAATTATGGATCGAGGTTTCACTATATCTGAATTAGTTTCTGAATTACAGAAAAAAACTTACAAGTTTTATCAAACTATATGAAGCAACATCGGTTATCATTGTTTTCAGTTTGAGTTTCGTAGTATCACTGTCAGAAGCTTCAATTAATTGTTTTGTTGCTATGATACCCAAAGCAGCAACTTTCATTGTCTGTTCAATTTGTCTGAGGCGACATCTAAAATGTACATTTTTTTCCCTTGAGATTGTGTTATCAAATTTTGTTTGTTGAAGTCTAAGTATGTAGATTTAATAAATCTTTTCACAGAGTAATACGTAGATTTAGTAACAGGTCTGTAAGTAGCAGTGCTGCCCTTCTTTGCTAAAGCATCCGCATTCTCATTTCCCAGGATTCCACAATGGGATGGTATCCATTGGAATACAATTCTTTTATTGAGTGATAATAATTGAGAGAGCATTTTAGTTATTTCTGCTGTTTCAGATGAAGATGTGTGTTTAGAGACTATTGATAGAATAGCTGCTTTGGAGTCTGACAATATAACTGCATTCTTAAATTTATTGACGTGGCATAGAAGATTCCTGAGACTTTCACTTATTGCAATGATTTCTCCATCAAAACTTGTTGTTCCATACCCAAGAGATCTATAAAGTGAGAAGAGACAGCACGTAACACCTGCACCGGCACCTTGTTCTCTGGAGATCAAGGATCCGTCAGTGTATAAATGAAGCCAGTTTTGTGGAGGGTACCTAATATTAATTGTCTCTAAAGACAATTGTTTCATTATTTCAGTGTTTACTTCTGATTTCAGTATTTCTTCTGTTAAATTTAGATTATACTCTATATTTAATAGAGTTAAAGGGTTTGATTTAATTTGTAAGTTTTCTTTTAAATTCGGGATATTGATTTTCTGTTTTAATTCTTGAACCATGGATATGAAACTTTGAGTTTTTAATCTACAGAGAGAAAATGCCAATTGTTTCCTGGTAATCTGATAAGTTTTTCATTTAAGCAAATAATAGATTTTTTATCGATATTATTTATGATTATTGTTAAAATTAAATGCATCAATTAGGGAAAACACGGGAAGTTTACTGGAATCAAGTAAAGAGATAGGTTTGGAAGTAAATCCCGAAAAGACAAAGTATATGATTATGTCTCGTGACGAGAATATTGTACGAAATGGAAATATAAAAATTGGAAATTTATTTTTGAAGAGGTGGAGAAGTTCAAATATCTGGGAGCAACAGTAACAAATATAAATGATACTTGGGAGGAAATTAAACACAGAATAAATATGGGAAATGCCTGTTATTATTCGGTTGAGAAACTTTTATCATCCAGTCTGCTGTCAAAAAATCTGAAAGTTAGAATTTATAAAACAGTTATATTACCGGTTGTTCTGTATGGTTGTGAAACTTGGACTCTCACTTTGAGAGAGGAACAGAGATTAAGGTTGTTTGAGAATAAGGTGATTAGGAAAATATTTGGGGCTAAGAGGGATGAAGTTACAGGAGAATGGAGAAAGTTACACAACACAGAACTGCACGCATTGTATTCTTCACCTGACATAATTAGGAACATTAAATCCAGACGTTTGAGATGGGCAGGGCATGTAGCACATATGGGCGAATCCAGAAATGCATGTAGAGTCTTAGTTGGTAGACCGGAGGGAAAAAGACCTTTAGGGAGACCGAGACGTAGATGGGAAGATAATATTAAAATGGATGGAGGTGGGATATGATGATAGAGACTGGATTAATCTTGCTCAGGATAGGGACCGATGGTGGGCTTATGTGAGGGCGGCAATGAACCCCCGGGTTCCTTAAAAGCCAGTAAGTATTCGGAAGGAATTTGAAAATGCAAAAATGTTCTGAGAAAACTGCAATTATTTTCTGCTGTCGCATGCCAGGAGCATTTAGAAAGTTCGAGCTTGGTGATTTAAAAATGAAGATTCGTAAAAAAAAAAAAATACTAAAATGGTTGACATTGCCTTAAGAGGTTTTTTTTTATCTTGGTACTACATATCTTTGACTATTGCTTTTAATTCATGCTGTAGAGCAGCGTTTCTCAAACTTTTCTATCCACGGAACCCTTTTAAACCTAAAATAGAATTGTGGAACCCAGCGGAATATTAGTGATATATATACTGTATATATTAAATTACCAAATGTACTTTTACCACTAACATTACACATTTTTATTGATGTCACATATTATACATGTTTAAAAATTATAAATAATATTGTTGAACTATATTTGCTGTTATTACAAAGATTAGTAATCCTGGTTTATTTTTACCACTAAAATTAAACATATTTTTTGAACTCACACTTTATACATTCTCGTATTTAACATTTATTTAATGTTTCTGAAATATATTTGCTATTGTTACAAAGATTAGTAAATATATAACAAGTATACAAGAAATTAAGTCCACTTGCATTGTTAACACTGTTTTGTAATTCACACTAAAAATTCAGGTACTTAATTTTTTCAGAAAAAAACACCTATTTGAAATAGATTAGAGGGACGAATGTTTTTGTTGTTTACGCCTGCATATTTCTTTAATATCTGGTTTAATGTTAGAAAGCTAAAGTCTCATGTCTGGTTCTACATCCAGTCTGTTCCAGTAATTAGTTTTGATAGACGTACACACGGAAAACTCAGTTTCACATAGGTAAGTACTTACAAAAGGAAGTAGAATTGTAATAGCTTTCTTTGATAACACTGGGTATTCTTTTCTCAGGCTGTGCCAAAAATCCACCACAGACAGATTCTTAAACTGAGGTTACAGGGACGAATCAGACGTCACTTCCAGTAATGCTTCATATCCTTCAGAAGCGAGGGAAGAAGGTTTTTTTTCTTTGATATCAAATGGATTTTGACCCACAAGTTTTGAGAATTGTTTTCACTTTCCTCTTCTGGAAAATACTGCTCTACATTGTGGCGCATATCCTCCAAATGCTTTACAAATTCTTCATTGATTTCATCAAGTTCTCGGTGAGTTGCTTCGTTCTCCTCAAGGAACTCTTTCAAAGCAGGGTAGCTCTCAAATTCACGGCCGGCTAGACTTGTCATCCAGAACTGCAATTTTCTCTTGAAAACCCAGATTTTATTTGCTGCATTGAATATATCAGCACAAAAATTGAGCTAAAAATGCAAATATCAAGAGCCATTGTTGTCACTCAAACTATCGTCCAACTCAAAATGGTGATAAATGAAGGAAGCCATCATCTCAGCCTTAAGTTCGAAGAGTCTACTTAAAGTTTTTCCGCGAGAAAGTCATCTCACTTCTGTATAGAGAAGCAGAAATTTTTTAAGGCTTCCCATGTCGTCACAAATGATTTTGAAGAGTCTTGAATTTAATCTTCTGGACTTGATAAAATTAACGATTTTTACTGCTACATTAAGAACATTTTTGGGGGTCAGTGGGATTTTTGATATGGCCAAAGCTTGACGGTGTAAAATACGACTGATTTTGCAATTTTTTGCAACTGACTTTTTGCGTGATACTGCACCAGCTGTTTTCCCAATCATTGCCTTTGCACCATCCGTGCAGACATGAACACAATTGTCCCAGGGTATATGATTTTTTTCAAAAGTACTCACTAACAAGTCTGAAAATTTCAGATTCTGTTGCATTAGCTGGCAGCGGTTTACGTATTAGCATATCTTCTTCAATAGCATCTTCATAATGTTAATGGACGAACACTAGTACAACTCCCAGATCTGCTACATCACTTGACTCGTGTATCTGTAGTGCAAATTGACATGATCTGAGCCGACAGTTTAATTCTTCCTAGATGTAAGCTGCCATATCTTGAATGCGGCGAGCCACTGTTTCATTTGAAAGCGTCACGGAAAATTTTGTTTAGCTTCCTTCTCATTGAGCATGCACTTAACCATGTCAATCGCACAGGGTTTTACTACTAGGTTCAAAAAGTTCCCGGAATTTTACTACCATTTTTCGTATTAATATATAACAAGGGATATTATACATTTGTTTTGTTGGTAACATTCATGATGTCATTTCCTTAAAGTTTGTTGATAATGACAATTATTGGTTTTGAGTTGTAGGCAATTGTTTATCATAGTGTTTTGTTTGTTCGTCGCATTTTGTAATTATGTCCACAGAGCAAAGTACAAACATCAAGTTCTGTGTTTTGCTGGGGACATGATCAGTATGGCTGATGAAGATGGTGATTTCTTAAACAAAATGAAACTGGTGCTATTTGTACGACCCAGTCCCTAAACGACAGTCATCTGAGTGGAAATCGAAAACATCTCCTCGGAAGCAAAAATTTCCTAGGGACACTTCCAAAGGCAAAGTTATTTTAAATGTTATGTTTTATTTAACGACGCTCGCAACTGCAGAGGTTATATCAGCATCGCAGGATGTGCCGGAATTTTGTCCCGCAGGAGTTCTTTTACATGCCAGTAAATCTACTGACATGAGCCTGTCGCATTTAAGCACACTTAAAGCAAAGTTATGTTGGAAGTTTTCTTCGACTCTCAGGGTCTCATGCACCATGAGTTCATTCCAGAAGGTCGTACTGTAACGAAAGAATTGTACGTAAAAACCCTCCGTCGCCTTTGGGACGCAGTGAGAAGGAAACGTCCAGAAAAGTGGGTAGAAAACAACTGGTTCCTTATGCATGACAATGCACCTGCTCATCGCGCAATTATTGTAAAGAATTTTCTTGCCAGGCACAACATAACTGCTTTGGATCACCCACCATACTCTCCTGATCTCTCACCACCTGATTACTTTCTGTTTCCCCGTCTGAAAAGTCATCTGAAAGGACGGAGATTCAATGCTGAAGAGGTTATCGCAAACGCGACGAGAGCACTAAGACGGGTTTCACAAAATGACTTCCAGGCCTGCTTCCAGGAACTCTGCACGCGTTGGCAAAAGTGTGTTGTTGCGGAAGGCAACTATTTTGAAGGGAATGCTGTAGAATAGTGTTTAAGGTACGTTGTTTCTATGATGCTAGCAAATTCCGGGAACTTTTTGAACCTAGTATGTATTAATTTTTCGGCTACTGTGTGGTACTCACCTGCCTGAGCCACTCTGTAGCTTACAATGAAAGATGCCTCTGTTGCTTTTTTCATTTGTACTATATTAAGATGACTGAGCCAAGAAATTTTGTGAATCTAGTAACTCACGACGTTTTCTATCAAAGAAATCAATATTCTTGTTATAAAACAGCATGATTTGTTTCAAAATGGCGACGTAATTTTGAAGGTGCCATCGAATTATTAGGTAAAATTCTGCCACTTATTATTACGCGCTGAGGGCAATTTTTAGCATCCATGAAATCCAAGGCTAAGTAACCCACATTATATTTACGTTTTTTAAATACAGGTTGATGTTATGTTTTTGATATTGACTCCATCACATTTTCAGATGACGAGAAGCTATTTTGTACACCTGGTTTCATCAGACCCTCATACTTGTTTAGGGATAGTTGAAGTTTAGTGGCACACTTGGATGTTGATTGTTTTAATGATCCTGTTTTAAGCCTCCGATCCATGACTCAGTGTCACTCTGTATTAAAAAAGTAGAGTTATGATCGGTATCACTCCGTATTAAAAATACGATGACGTAGCTCGCAATGATCGGTCTTGCTCTCTATTTACACAATTTTGCAGAAGGGATGACAAAACTCGCACAATTTTTCTTTAAAATATTTGAGCTTTCTCGAATATTATTAAATAAACGTTGAGACACAATTAAACATAACTTACCTTGAACTTCAAAATAACGTTATTTCTTCTCCAAAAAAAAAAAAAGTTTCATGTGCTTTCTTGAAGGAACGTCAAAACAATTCTGCGAAATATCCTTCACAGAACTTTCAGTTAATTTCGTATACAATTTACACCTGTGCATTATTGTTGGAAAATGTGTTAGCTGCAGACACTTATGTTATTTCAAGCGCACCTATAATTATTATTATTATTATTATTATTATTATTATTATTATTATTATTATTTCAACAATGTGCATTAGTGATCGGATTGCCGTAAACGGTATCCATTGTTGTTCCTGATAATTGCCAATAGAATGGCTGAATAAACAATTATAGTTCTGTTCTTATTCTTTTTCATGTTTTTATAACATTATATTTTAGAGATTAAAAAGTAAATAATTTCACATCGGGAATTGCGCGGAACCCCTAAGAGTTGCTTACGGAACCTCGGGGTTCCGGGGAACACACTTTGAGAAACGCTCCTGTAGAGTAAGAAATAAGTTTAAATTCTGTTATCGTCTAAACATAGTGTTTGTTCTATAATCATGTACCAGTTTGTTATTATTACATGTAAGTGTCATTGAAATAATGTTGACAAAAATGGTCGCAATTTTCGTTTACAGGGATAGATTAGAGATAGTGTTTGGTGGTAATTGTTAAGATATGTGGTTAAATCGGTAGGATTAATTCCTTTTTCGTTAAATTCTCAAGAAGATACGTTTGTAGATTCTTTTTAACGAAAACAATGACATCATTCATATGTAACATAATATCGAAGACCTTGGCCTTGAACGTTGTGAGTGAATGAGAATGAAAACAATTGAATGGAAAGTCTTTCATCTTTGTGCAAACGATGCACTGCTTTTTATGTGACTACAAGACATCATGGCCTTCTGCATTCAAGTCACGCATATGGAAAAACAAATGAGGAATGAATAATATTCAGCATTTATATTCATAGCCTGTATGTAAATTAGCAGAAAAAAATGACACCAAGAAACATGCAAATGTGCAACACATACAAGCCCTGTAAATGTACAAACATTATACAAGTTGAACAATAAGTATGGAATATTGCTAATAACTTCTTAAATTTTAATTTTACAAAAAAAAAAAATGTTTTATACAAAAGCTGTAGGAGATAAAAGATATAAATTTATTTTTATTTATTATTATTTTTTTTTATTTTGCTAATACTTATAAGATAAAATATAGTATACACAGATAAAAGTTTAGCTCACCCCTGAAAGAATGGAACTCGTGCCCAGGGGTGGATTCCTGATTTTAAATTAAGAAGTATATAATACAATTTGTTTTATATCTACTACACAATAATAATATATAAATTTAATTTTACAATTTTTCATTATTTATAAAATTCATACAGAACTTAAAAATTTAATACTAGAACTATTAGAATTGACAAGATCAGGATATGTAAATATAAATTTGTTATACAGTAGAACCCCGATTATCTGTCACCCTATTAACCGATTGGCGGATTGTCCGACTGTCTTTCTCTCTCGGGGTTTTTTTTTTTTTTTTTTTTTTTTGCTATAGAAATATATGAAGTACTGTACGTTATTAGCATGTTATTTTTTTTTCTAGAGAAGGGTATTACAAGACTTTACCTTTATACAGTATGGTCTAATGTTCGAGTTGTCATACTGTATAACTTCTATATAAAATGTCTTCTTGGAGTGTTATTCTAAGGATAAAAAGTGCAAATAACTGAATGGTCTGTGGAATGAGAAAGTGTGGCTCATCTTAGAATACGAGATTGGAGTCACAACTGTGTGCAATTTAATAAAAATCAAGGATAAAGTATGTAAATCTACAACATGAGACCTCCACTATTCATATATGTCTACAGTCAGCCATTACAAGGAGTTTCCTTGCCCCTTAAAACCCGTTGTTAACAACCAGACATAAATCAGTGAACGTCTGATCCACTATCTGGCGTGTTGAATACAAGACCATAGGGAAAATTACGAAAGTGTAAGCATTATTCTCTAAATTTGTGAACATCTTTTTTATGGTACGGATTATCCGATTTTTTCGATTAACCGTTCAGCCTACCCCCTTCATTACCACGGATAATAGAGGTTCAACTGTATGTTCTTGAGCCAAAATTACTACTACTATGATTAAATACTGTAGCAGTGTTGCATTTTGGTTCAAATAATCTTCAAGAATTTTATTCATACCTTTTGTTTCATAACTATGAGACTAGATTAATCTGATTGGCTATGTACTGTATATTTTTAGTAGAGCCATCGCTGTAGCTCAGTTGGCAGATTCGTTGGCCTGCTGATTCGGAGCTGTACTCCATTTGGTCTCATTGATTGGTTTTTTCCGAGGTTTTCCCCAGCTGTGGGACTGATGCCGGATGGTCTATGGCGAGTCCTCGGCCTCACTTCATTTCAACCCCTTTGGTTTGATTACCTGGTTGGGTTTGTTCCGAGGTTTTCCCCAACCATAAGGCAAATGCTAGGTAATCTTTTGGCGAATCCTAGGGCCTCACCTCATCTCGCAAAATTATTGTAAAAAATTGTAGAAAATTGTAATTGTAATCTTGTAAAATTTTGACTTGTCCCACATCTTAAAGCGTCATTGCTAATGTAAGATCTATGGAATATAATAAATGAATGAATTACAATATTATGATACCAGTGTTCGAAAAAAGTTACTCAGGCAGTGTGTGACAGTAAACTTAATTTTTTTTATGCTCGACCATGCCGAAATGTACTAATTATACACCTGGTAGCAGTTCTTTAATGCATGTCATCAAAGTACACCTATTCATTAAAGTACAGGTCTTCAGCCAATGATAACTCAGCTTACATGTGTTCAGCCAATGACAAGTCAGCTTTGTACCGTTATAAAACCGCAAGTATCGATTATTCTCGGATATGCAATCGAAAGAGAATTAGCGAAAAGTCACGGAGGCTGGAAATCCAATACTGTCGCAGAAGGTTATGTTCTGTTACTATAATAATTAGCGTTAATTGTAAATAATATTCAAATAAATTCAATTTGTCATCTCGTTTTTCAATGTCGAATTCAATAATCAAGGTTATAATATTATAATATTATAAAGTTTAACGGGATTACATCAAGGTCAATGACATTATTGTTCCTCGGAAAAAATCAATACTTTCGCGTCTGCGCACATCTCACAATTCACGACCTAGAACAGGGTCACTTCCGATCTTGTCAGATACAAATAAAATGTATACATCTGAATACTGTAATTTCAAGTTAGAAATATGGTCGAGCATAAAAAGTCGTATGAAACTCGCCTATAATGGTAATTAAGAAGCTCGTATGAAAATTATGAAACTCGCGCTCATTTCATAAACATCCATACTCGCTTCTTAATTACTATCATTATAGGCTCGTTGCATAATGTACTATTTAATGACACCCTACATTATAATTGACATATTTTGAATCTCCATTAAATTTTACATATGAATGTTTAGAAATTTCATCCGTTCACCGTTTCATGTCTTTTAAGTATTTATTAAACTTGTTTTGTGGACTTCATCTTGAGACAGATTGTAAAGTCCACACCTGTGAAGTAATGGTTAGCAAGTCTGACCACAAAACCAGGTGGCCTGGATTCGAATCCCGATCGGGGCAAGTTATCTGGTTGAGTTTTTTCCGGTGTTTTCCCTCAACCCAATACGAGCAAATGCTGGGTAACTTTCGGTGCTGGACCCAGGACTCATTTCACTGGCATTATGACCTTCATCTCATTCAGACATTAAATAACCTAAGATGTTGATACAAAATCGTAAAATAACCTACTAAAATAAAAAAAAAAAAATACCAGTATGTAAAATCACGTTGAGTATTGGTAGGCCATAAAACTAAACAAAACACTATAACTAACCAACCTTTACAATAGATACTCAAAATGGGAACTATTCACAGCCAAACAATGTCCCAGTCTATCATGAAAACAATCCATTGTCTTTCTCACAGTTACATGACTGATCTGTTCCATCTCATATCTACAATGACTGTTTTCGTGATAGACTGGGACATTGTTTGTCTGTGAATGGTTCTCATTTAGAACATCTGTTGTCAAGTTTTGTTAGTCATAGTGTTTTGTTTAGTTTTATAGCCTACAGGACATGATTTTACATACCTGTTTGTCTCAAATAAACAATAATTCAAGTCTTACCTAACAAAAACAAAGGCAGCCTATGTGAAACAGAACATAGAAAAATGGAGTAGCTTACAGAAAGAAAGTTTTCATTCGTTTAATATATTTTTAATACTACTTTGATTGAGGTTCTGGCTTATATGTACTGTACATCTATTATCATGCAGTACATCTCACTTGACGATATGTGTCAGAGGAAGAACAATTGAAGGGTTCAGAACCATTGTGTGCCAAGTGCCATTTATTAAAACCGTATAAAACAAGGGTTAAAATGAAGTTATTACCATAATTCAATGGAAACATATAGTCTAGCAAGTAATATGAAGTTTAACGGTACACATTAAAACTAAATGATATGTCAATCTTCATTAAACTATGGTATTCACTTAACTTTAACCCTTGCTTTCTCCGTTTTTAATAAATGGTGCTTGGCCCACTATGGCTCTGAACCCTTCAATTGTTTGTATACATCTCAAGTCTAGTTGACGATGTATGCAACGGAGGGGGAAAGAAACTGTCCACCCTATTTCGTTATCTCCCAGTTTAATTGCCTCATAAGTGGTGCCTTGTTGGTATCACGTCTGAGGTTCAGACCTGTTTTCAGACAGTTGACTAAGCCAGTGGTTCTCAACCTTTCAGAGACTACGGCCTGGTAAATTCTTTTTATATAAGACGAGGGCCCAGTCCCAATAAATTTACTCGTGAATATCTTCCCAAACATTCATACATTTAACTGACATCAGAATTAATGATTAAGTTTGGTGTAGGCTACGTAATCTTAAAACTTAAAGAGTACAAGTGATTAATATTTAGGAAATAATTTTCTTTTCTATTTTAAGGGAAGAAGATACTGAAAATTTGAAATTCCTTGTTTTTTCACTGAAACTTACAATTGTTTGTGTGCTGAACAATCGTATATATAAAATCTAAAATTGGGTATTAGGTTTTAAAAAAATCAAAAGGGGGCCCAAATTTGGCAATTTGTCCCATATTTGTAACTATTTACAAAAATTGATATAACTCATCTCAGATATTTGAGGAATTCTTTTGCCATTAGATTTACAAAAAGATATACTACAAAATGGCTTCATTTCATTTTAATAGCCTATGTTTTACAGAAACATTATAACCGAGTTTAGAATATCACGGATTTCAGTTCACTTCTTTGCATGTTATTATAATTATTTTCATATTCAATTTAGACCTCAAAATTCTAATGAAGTCAAATCTTTTTAAATAGTCTGTTTAAGATCTGTACAAAATTTGAGTGTCCTATCATTGATATTTTCAGAGTTATATCAATTTATAGTGGGCATGGTGACCAAAAAAGCAATTTACGAAAAACACAACTAAAGAGTCATTTGATTATAAACTTTCTCTTGAAGGGCCACGCAATGATTGTTATAGGCTTACTTTGTTTACTGTATTTTTCTTTTTAACATTTTCTGATTAATTTTTTGAGTAGTTGCTCACAGCTTTCATATGATTTACAAGTCTAGCTTTCTATTTGCTAATCCTGCCCGTATTGTATTGTCTTGTATTGTATTTATTAACATTCCATGGTATTCATACATTGCTTTACAGCTAGAATATGAAACAAGTCAAAAAACTTAATACTATTATAAAGTCTTAATTTATAGTCACAGTCTAGATGAAATATATATACAGACGAGATTTACAATATAGTCTACTAGTACAACACAGAGTTTTAGTATCAATTTCATGAAGCGTTATTGAATGTCATGAATTCACCTACAGAATAGAAGGCGTGAGAAATTAGGTACTTCTTTAATTTGGCCCTAAATAATCTTATGTTTTGAGTTTCATTTTTTATATCGATAGGGAGGCTATTAAACATTTTACTGCCATATAACGCACTCCTTTTTGATAGCACGATAGACTTGCCGATGGAGTATGAAAGTCATTTTTTTTACTCTTTATGGTATGAACTGTTGAATTAGTTACAAAGTTTTCACGATTACATACGAGGAAGACTATCAATGAAAAGATATACTGACAAGCCATGGGCATTATTTGTAGTTTTTTGAAAATAGTCCTACAAGATTCCCTAGATTTGGCACCTACTATTATTCTAATTACTCTTTTTTGTAATAGAAATATACTGTTACTATCTGTGGAATTTCCCCAGAATATTATTCCAAAACTCATTACCGAGTGGAAGTATGCAAAGTATATTGTTTTTAAGGTATCGATATTTACTATCTTTTGCATAGATCTAATAGCAAAACAAGCTGAATTTAGTTTGGGGGTAATTTCTTTAATATGATTTTTCCAATTTAACACATTATCGATTTTTAAGCCAAGAAATTTGGTGTCGTTGTTTCTAATAGGGATCTGTTGTCAATTATTGTTCTAGAAACTTGCGAGGTTGAATTTGCACAGGATTTAAATTGAATTATGTTAATTTTGTTACAATTTAATACCGTGATATGTAACCAACTGTATATACAAATACACTACAAAACACAAAACTACACTAACTGCAACCTATGTAATACACACTATTTAAATACTATGTATTTTTAGATACTACAATAATTATTTCTCTCAAGATGTAACAACCACATTTCTACACTTTAGATGAAAGCAATAAATTTTCAAGCTTGTTTGACGAAAACAACTGAAGGCATAATATCATCTCCTGTTGTCTAGTGAATAAAACGAAAAACTATTGGAGATAGGGCTGCCACACTATTGAAGAATGAAATTATATAAAATAAACAACATAAATCAGATTGAGAATGCGGTAAATTTTAAAAAAGAAATAGATTGGAAAATGGAGTGGACTTATCTTTTTAAATACCCGGCTAACAGAGTATTACAAATGGCATATTTAAATATCATAGCATTGAGTTAGGTCTTAAATTTTATTTGTAATATATTCTCTATAGTCAAAAGATTATTTTAAGCGAAAAAAAAAAATGAAAAAAAAAATGTGAATTTTAGTCAAATTTCAGTATCCTTTTCCCTAAATGAAGGTAACACAGAATTACTGGTTCACAGATTTCACTCTCACTTAAATTCAACTGACAATTTTCTTCATTAAATTAAAGGATGCACTTCCAATAGACTCCTCAATATGTAAACTATTTTCTTTTTAAGAAAACTAAACAATATCTGTTGTTTTGCCACCGTACACTGAAATATTTATATTTGCTATAAATTCTATAACTATTTTAGTAAACAAAATTATTATATTTGCTAAACAAAACTGACACTGAAAACTATGCCAATAAAAAATGTAGCAATGAAAAATGAAAATTCAGACATTTTAAATTTCAACCAATGAAGATCGACCGACAGATCACCAACCTTCAAGGAAACAACTATCTGAAAGTCTACATTACAGAATGTATGTTAGTTACTTACTGATAAGTTATAACAAATTGAAATGTATATAAGGCCTATATTTAGCTTGAAAAAAGTCTGAAATTTGCGAGAAGCATATCACCCGAGTTATCTTCCTGAAATCATCACTGCTTATGATTATTATTAAGGAAGATGTTATGTTTTATGTAGGGCAGTAAAGTTGAAAAAAAAAACAACAACAACAGAGAAGTCAAATGTTCAAAGTGAATTTTTTTTTTTACTAATGAACCAGGCTATATTAACCAGGAAAAATACTAATGAGCCATTTTATTGTAGGAAGTTTTTGCTTCATTTTAAACTTTTAGAAAAAAAAATATTTTACCGGGTCATTCACGAGGAGTTACCATTATGGAGCTTATTTCTGAAGACATTTTGAACAAAAAACTATATCGTATAAACATAGGTTCTGTTCTCAATATTTTCAGAGTTACACTAATTTCAAGTTTGTTTTTTTTTTATTGTTTTGTTTCTTTTTTTAGAATACCTGGTTTCTTTAATTTTATGGGTAATAGAATATTACAAAATAGAGGATTAACTGTTCAGAAATATCAATTCTTTAATATTGACTAGTATTCTGAAGCTAAAAATTTGTTGCGAATTCTTAGTTGCTTCGTAGAAAATTTTTATTTTTCGATTTTTAAGTACAAAATTACATTATTCTTATGCACTTATCACAACAATTGTTACAAATTATTTCACTCTTGTAAATTCTTTAAGACTGTACCTGCATTGGAATGCAAAACTGAACTGGACTGCCTCCGTGGCATGCTGGCTTCAAGATCAGGAGGTCCCGGGTTCGATTCCCGGGCTCCGCTCTCGGTGAATTTTTTTTAGAGAAAGAGGAATTCCCTGGGTGTCTAGAATCTGGAAATTTGTATGAATGTGAATGTGGTTGTGTGTGTGCCAGGTTAATATCAATTAATCAATCATCACAAATATAAAAATACATCAGGACTGTCGCTGGGCAGTAACCTGAACACACGTTTCAGCGTCACATTGTTGACAAGTAACTCCATCTGTTAGCACAACCATAAAGCATCTAATAGATGCTATAGAGTTACCAACAACGAAAAAAAAAAAAAAAAACTGAACTGTAAAGAATCAAGTCGCTTGGTGTGATTTGTAGCAATTGTGATAAGTGTGTAAGAATAATTTAATTTTATAGTTAAAAATTGAAAAAAGAAGAAGAAGAGGAAGAAAAGAAAATCGTACGGAACAAGTAAGTAATTATTCACAGCACATTTTTAGCTTAAGAATACTAGCCAATAAAAGAAATGATACTTCTGAATAGTTCATTCTCTATTTGTAATATTCTTTTACCCCTAAAACTAAAGAAAAAAAAGATATTTTACAGACAACATCAAATTAGCGTGTAACTCTGAAAATATTGACAGTGGGACCCATGTTTATACGACACTCTTTGTTCGAGATTTATTTGGAGATATGGTCCGTAAATGGCAGTAACTCCTCTTGAATCACCCTGTATTTACAGGAATCCTAGAAAAATGTTTACTAAAATAGATAATTATTTTTAAATAAAAAGACATACCAATTTTCTCTGCGAATATTTTTCAATATAAAAATTTGAAGAAAAAATCCACTTTTTTAAGCAATATCTTATGTAAAATTTTCAAGAAGATACAATAAAAATTGCATACACAGGGTGCGAATTAACAGGGAAATGAGGGGATTTCTTTCCTATTGCAAAGTTATTCCCCTCTCGTAAATTCATATTAACATCCCTGCCAGGGATAACTTCTTTTCCCCTCACAAAATACTGTATGATTGTTTATGCTCGACCATGCCGAAATGTAGTAATTATTGTTTATGCTCGACCATGCCGAAATGTAGTAATTATACACCTGGTAGTAGCCCTTTAATGAATGTCATTAAAGTACACCTATTCTTTATACTTCAGTTGTTGAGCCAATGAGAAATCACCATTGTACCATTATAAAACCGCAAGTATCGATTATTCTCGGATATGTAATCGAAAGACAATTAGTGAAACATCACGGAGGCTGGAAATCCAATACTGTCGCAGAAGGTTATTCTCTGTTACTATAATAATTAGCGTTAATTGTAAATAATATTCAAATAAATTCAATTTGTCATCTCGTTTTTCAATTCTAAATCAATTTCCAGGTTATATCAATATTAATGTTCATGTTATTCTCTAGATTATATCAAGGTCAATGACATTCGTTCCTCGGAAAAAATCAATACTTTCGCGTCTGCGCATATCTCACAATTTAGGTCACTTCCGCTCTTCACTTACATAACCATAACATGAATACTTATGAATAATTTCAAGTTAGAAATATGGTCGAGCATAAAAAGTCGTATGAAACTTGCCTATAATGGTAATTAAGACGCTCGTATGAAAATTATGAAACTCGCTTGCGCTCGTTTCATAAACAAACATACTCGCGTCTTAATTACTATCATTATAGGCTCGTTGCATAATGTACTATTTAATACTAGTGAGTATACTTTATAAAATATAAAGTAAGCAAAGAAAATAATATTGATGTATTATCATCACCGGCAAGATGACAACAACCAACAACACAATAATAATAATAATAATAATAATAATAATAATAATAATAATAATTTTATATATGGTACCGGTATTCTTTATCTAGGATTCTATCCCACTCTCATCAGAAATCTTAATTCGCACCCTGGGTATAAATTACAAAAACTCAGCAGCCCGTCACCTTAAGCATCGTTAGATGGCGCCCCTGATCACAAGGTCATTGATGATATCTGCCACCTTAGCAGTTATTTCTTCTCCACCCAATTTCAGGTACATGTCACCTATCTCGCCCATACTTTTGTGACAAGAATTTTCGTGGTCGATCTGCTCCTCCGGTTCAACCATCATTTCCGGCAAGAAGAAACTGCAGAGTAGAAATCCATAGAAGGCGTGATCCGCATAATCTTTCTGAAACTTTTCCAGCGAATAATCCTGCATCAGATCCTGCACAGGACACCCCAATATTTCAGCCAGGTTACTTATCATAGATCCATGGTATTCCTTGAACAGATTGTCCCAATGGCGTTCCCTCAGTTCAGAAGACGTATTCAGATAGGCGAAAAAAGAAATGTCGATAGCTGGAGAAGCATATTTCACAGTCTGTAGATCAAAAAACTTCACTTCACACGGCTTCCCACCCTCGTACCTAAACAGCATGTTGTTCCTACAGAAATCACCGTGACACACCACAGCTAACGGTTCTTTGGGAGTAATCAGTTCTCCGAACAGTTGACCAACGTTCTTCAACTTATCTTTCAACTTCCTCACAACACTCTGATCAACATCTTTATTTCTAGCAAAATATTCCACAGGTCTTGAAGTGATTTTCTTGAGAAATATATCTGTATCGGCGTCTGAAGCGTTTCCAAATTTCTGAACTTGTATCTTTTTTATTATTGTCTGAACCGTAGAATTTTCCAAACTCTTCATCCCGTATGAGACGGCATGGAAACGACCCAAGGCCCTCAATGCCAAGACACAATGGTCGTAGTCCAGAAACACCCTTTCTTCAGTAGTTCTGAATCCCAGAGGACTCAAATCTTCCAGGACAACAATGTCTTTGCCAGGTCCACAGCCTGACTTTGCGTAATAACATTTTGGAAACTGAGACGTCATTGACAAACTAGGCCTACCTTGTTTCTTGAGAAATTCTTCCATGACCGGGAGCAGTTCTGTGTATACTAAGGTCTCATTGTGAAACAGAACATTTGTGTCCATGTACGTACTGAAAGCTACATCTTCTGGTGAACGTTTTATTAGCATATAATGTCTTTCTGGAGGTTCTTCTTCAAATTTGAGACACACATTAACAAAAAACGTATTGGATGTAAAATGGTCTCCACCTAATTTCATTGGCGTCACTTCACAACTGATTATTTCCGCGCGTCCTTTGTTTCTATTGTTGAAACTCCCATGATGCACTATCATCGGGACGAACGTCTCCGTTATCCGTGCAGCTTGGTCCATAGCGCAAGCAATACTGAGAGATGAGGCAATATTTCAGCTGTCACGGCACTCAGCGAATATAGATAAGACCTTGGAACCGTGTCCGTGAAATGATACATTATCGTCCATCTCATTCTGTATTTCAGTACTCTGACATCAATACCACCAATTACGAATATTATGCAATACGTTACGCGATGCTATGTTTCGCAATTGACATATTCACGCAAAATACATTTTCTCTTTGTAATGAAACGTAAATTATATTCTTTCTGATAAATTTATCACAAGTGATACAGAAATTATATTTCATGTACATTATTATTATTATTATTATTATTATTATTATTATTATTATTATTATTATTATTATTATTATCAACATCACCATCATAATATTACAGTCATGAACTCTCAAGGATTAACGCCTCACGGCATATTCCAGCCTTGTTTTACACCCAGAAGTTTCTTCATGAAACGTCTTTTCATTATGACGTAAATTCGTCTGTCTCTGAACATAATGCTGACTTTATTTTAATTCCTCTAATATGTTTATATTTATTATACAATCTTGTTATGTATAGGCAGGCCTACATACTGAATTTGGACAAAATCAGTCCAATATATTAATAGAAATCGCTGTACACAGAGATTCATTAAAAATACATGAGATTTCCATTCATCCTGACGATATTGATATTCGAGCAGGCTGTGGTCAATATTTTCTATTGTTGCAGCCTGGATATTGAACATAATTTTCAAAAATTACGAGTTAAATACACAATTCACTAACGTTTAGGCCGTTATTGGATATTAAAACACGGGAATTCACAAGGTTCTTTTTTATTTCAATAAACAAATATATCAGTTTATACCTATTTGTTCCTCTACGAATCCCCGTAAGACAGTCCAAATCCTTTTCCATATTTTTAATGATCTTCTGTGTACAAAGACAGTGCTAAAATTATTATATTTCATTTTCATCATTTCCTGACTTCTAGATACTGAATAATATATGAAAAAATTAATCCAGTAGTTTAGTAGAAATCGCTGTACACAGACAGACTAGTAATAGAATTATTATATTTCATGTACATCATTCCCTGATAAATTGACTCGTAGATACTGAATATGAACAAAATCCGTCCAATAGTTTAGTAGAAATCGCTGTACACAGACAGACTAGTACTAAAATTATTATATTTCATGTACATCATTCCCTGATAAATTGACTCGTAGATACTGAATATGAACAAAATCCGTCCAATAGTGTAGTAGAAATCGCTGTACACAGACAGACTAGTACTAAAATTATTATATTTCATGTACATCATTCCCTGATAAATCGACTCGTAGATACTGAATATGAACAAAATCCGTCCAATAGTTTAATAGAAATCGCTGTACACAGACAGACTAGTACTAAAATTATTATATTTCATGTACATCATTCCCTGATAAATTGACTCGTAGATACTGAATATGAACAAAATCGTCCAATAGTTTAGTAGAAATCGCTGTACACAGACAGACCAGTACTAAAATTATTATATTTCATGTACATCATTCCCTGATAAATTGACTTGTAGATACTGAATATGAACAAAATCCGTCCAATAGTTTAGTAGAAATCGCTGTACACAGACAGACTAGTACTAAAATTATTATATTTCATGCACATCATTCCTTATTAAATTGCCTCGTAGATACTGAATATGAACAAAATCCGTCCAATAGTTTAGTAGAAATCGCTGTACACAGACAGACTAGTACTAAAATTATTATATTTCAAGTACATCATTCCCTGATAAATTGATTTGAATGAAAATTTTAAAAAAATCGCTGTTCTCAATCAGATATCATGCTCTAATACTTTTTCGGTATTTGGATGTAGGACTTAAGCGATTTGACATTGACGTAATAAAATTATGTACGATATAGGATTGGGAAATACTTTTTACAAAATCGAGGAAAAGTTTGAAAAGCGAGAAGAGTGAGTTTTTCAATTTTCTATATTTTGTAATACACTTCACAAACATATAGGCCTATTGTACAACGTTTTTTTTTTTTTGCACGATCTCATATTTTTAAAATTGCAAATACAGTATATTTTGTATTGAGAATTTAAAGGAATTTTATTTCAAAACCTTCGCAAAACTGCACGTGGCTTGTCAGTATATTTTTCATTAATAATCTTCTTCGTATGTAATCGTGAAAACTTTGTAACTAATTCAACAGTTCATAGCATAAATACACGTCAAAAAATGACTTTCATACTCCTTCGGCAAGTCTATCGTACTATCAAAACGGAATGCGTTATATGGCAGTAAAATTTTTTAATAGCCTTCCTATCGATATAAAAAATGAAACTCAAAACATAAAATTATTTAGGGCCAAATTAAAGAAGTACCTAATTTCTCACGCCTTCTATTCTGTAGGTGAATTCATGACATCCAACAACGCTTAATGAAATTGATACTAAACTTTGTGTTGTACTAGTAGACTATATTGTAAATCTCGTCTGTATATATTTCATCTAGACTGTGACTATAAATTAAGACTTTATAATAGTATTAAGTTTTTTGACTTGTTCCATATACTAGCTGTTAATAAATATAATAAAACTAGGTAACAATAAGTGCACTATAATGAATCTATTTCAGTATAGTTTTATATTATGAAGAATGGTTACCCTAGCAACAAGTTTCTTTGTAGAAATTATAATTTTCAAGTCTTAACAACAATAACTACAGGGACATCACTTTATTTTTACCAACATTTTTAATATTAACCTGGCTATACTCGGAAACTCAGGTGCCCCCTTCCATTACAGGAGTTTGATGTTACTAGTGCAATATGTAAACAAATCAGTTTACTAGGTATAGGAGGAGAGAAAAGTAGTGTATCCATTTATGTTGTAGGAAAATACGATATTACGATTTTCAGTTTGATTATCACTTTTACGGAATTTATCAAAATACAGTAGAGTAGTAACATTTTTTTTTTTTTAAAAACTCAACTTTTCAGGCGGCTATGTTCGTTATGTAATGTCTACTTTATTTAGCATATTAATTATTGGTGTTAACATACAATATAGAGAGCGCATTTAAATTGAGGGGGACATAAGTAAAGGGCTGTAAGTGCACTTAAGTTACTTTTGAGAAAATAGGGTTTAAATATTTAAGCTTTCGTAAAATCGGTGAAATTTTTATTTAAATTTTAATGTGTGATGCGATTAAAATATCCCTTTGCCACTAAAAGTTTAGATACTTTAGCTTACACTGGATGCACTTAACTCATGTTATTACAAATGTTACTAGCATTCCTTTGCTTCTAGCCACCTCAATTCAAAATAAGCTAATCTGAATTTTTAAATAAATTGCTGAAAATGATTGCCGTTCATTACAATGCAGGCTTCAATTCAGTACGCATATTATTAAAAACATTTTAAAGCATATTCTCTGAAATTGAATTTATCGTTTCTTGAATATAATTTTTAGTACGATATTATTAATATAGGTTCTTTCTTCTATAGAAAACGCAACCATATTTTTGAAACACACTATACACTGCAGTGTTTACTTCAGTGCTTGAAGACTTCGAATGCAACAACGGCCGTAAGTTTGTGTGTCTGACGGGAGCAAGGACATTAGTGAAGGGGTCGGAGTGAAGTACATTCAGAAATGCAGGTACAATAAAAATGCAAGTCAAAATAAAATGATGTCCCTGTATAAATACAACAAAAACACGATCGCGTAAAAAGCAATGAAGAAATAACTATTCAGTGGACCATGTTTAGAAATTAACAAATTACAATTTGTAAAACAAGAAAACACAAGGCTTAAAAATTTAGCACCATAAATAATGTTCTCTTGTTTTACAAATTGTCAAAGCCTGCTGATTTCTAAGCATGGCCCACTGATTAAGTTATTTTTTCATTGTTTTATACATAGGTTTTTATGGCAATGTAAATCCCTATGTCCTGTCCGAAAAAACACGCGGTATGTATGAAATAGTTGATATTTTCTGAACACATTTCATATTATGAGAAGGGCGAGTTAGCATAAGGTGGCTGTAGTAATTATTACGCCTACCACAGTACTCCGGTGACGGTTCTCTCCAGGATCGGATTTCGGTTCGTCAGCTGCATATTGCGTAATATTACTGCGCACACGGACTTGGCCGGCGACGTTCTCTTGTCCACGGAGCAATGGTTCGTTCATGTTAGATAATAGTGTTGATTTAGTGATAGGAGATACTATCACTAAATATATGTATATAGGTTAATCAGAAGTTAAGATACTTAACAAATGACTTTTATTGCGTTAGAATTAGGATTTTTATTGAGAAAACAGTTTTCACCGAGAGAGATAGCTTACTTGTAAAACATTATAGATTCGCATTGAAAAGTCCCTGGTTCAGTTTCCGTGGTCGATCAATCTGATCGTAGTTTTTATTAGTTTTTTTTTCGATCATAATTAATTGGGAACGTAGTTATACAGGGAAAAGACCAATTGGAAGACCCAAAAAATAGATGGATAGATGCGGTAACGATCGATTCTCAGGACTATCTCGGAACAACTGCCTGGAGAAGATTAGCACAGGGCAGGGAGAGTTGGAGGAAGGAAATTGAGGAGGCTAAGGCTCGACTTTGGGCTGTGATGCCATCATAGTAGTAGTAGTTATACAGGGTGTATCAAAAATACTTTTACAAACTTTGGGGTCGGGTTCCTCACACCAAAACAAGAAATTTATTTATTTATTTTTTATTTATTTATTTATTTATTTTTATTTTGCTAATAATTGTAACATAAAATATAGTATATACAGAAAAACTTTAGCTCGCCCCTGAAAGAATACAACTCGTGCTCAGGGGCGGATTCCTGAATTGAAATTAATAAGTATACAATACAATTTGTCTTATATCTACTATGCAATTATAATATATATAAACATATGTCCAAAAAACCTTCGTTTTTGAGTTATTAATTAGAGCTTGCGTTCAATACGGTTCGAGGTACAATCCATCAACTGAAGTTTCTAACCAACCAGATGGCGATGTGTTGCCATGGAGACTTGTTTACATTTTTCATTTATGTACATTTGTTGTTTAGTTTGTCTTCAACATTGTGATGTGTTGCCATGGAGACTTGTTTACATTTGTCATTTGAAGGGTACAGAGAAAAAATGAACAGAGTCACAATTCTCATAAGGGTGGCGACATCATTTAATTTAGTATATTACTGCAAAATTTATGTGTTTTTCTTATAAAAACTCGTAAAGAAGAATTATCACTACAGATACAGTCATATTTTCCTACTTTTTCATTAGAAACAGCAATAAATTTTGCAGTAATATACTGAATTAAATGATGACATCACCCTTAAGAAAATTGTGACTTTGTTCGTTTTTTCTCTGTACCCTTCATTTGTGTACACTCTTGCTCAGAAATGGCCGGGAAATGCAAACAGATCATTTGTGCTTCAAGCTTATTGTTTGAGACAGAACACGCTCGCTATTATGTTCATAAGTAAACTCAGCAGACCCAGTGGCGGGCAGTAGGAAAGGAGTTAGTCTTTGAAGAGGTACTAGCACAGTCTAGTATATACAGTCACGAAGCTCAATACGTAGTAAATATGCATCCATAGATAGTTGCTATCCACTAGGTTCGCCTCATCACAGATAATGCGAAATAGTACCGGCACAGTCTATTGTTCCTAGTACAACTCAAGCTTCGTGACTGTATACACTAGACTGTGGTAATAGTCTGTAACCTGCAGAACGGTGTTCCAGGACAATGAACAGTGTTATATCGCTTTTGCTGATAAATTCCATCAAGGACGTAGAAATGACGTTAATTGATTTGGGAACAAGTTAACTCTTACGTAGGTTGCTTTTAATCACAAAATAATAAACGTTTTCTTAAGTACCTTACATTAGTTTTGTAAGCTTCATGCACTTAAAGCAATGAGAAAGCTATTTTATTAGATATCTTATGTTAACATCTGAAGACATTTTAAAATTGAAAACACGTTAATGTCATATAATAGATGTTTATGTAGTACGTTGTGAAATGTGTTGCGTACAAGAATTTTAAGACTGTCTTTTTAAAATTGTTATTTTAGTAAAGACAAATCAAATTACTTTTTCTACAGCTGTCATAACCCTTCAATTTGTTATACTGGTTGCTAAGGAGTTGCTTACAAAAGAATTATTAACTTGATGCCATAAACAAAATATTGAACATGTCATTGAAAAAAAAAAAGCTTGTAAAAATAACTTTGAAAGTTCTCTTGAGAAATGAGTCATTCTTAAAATTCTGATACTGAAAATAATGCACAATATGATCTGTCTATACCGATCGAAAAAGAATTTAAGAAGTTATGGGAGAGATCTTACGAAAATTTGGAAATTAATGTAAAGAGAAGAAAGTGTCTACTATTACAGAAAGAAAACATGTTTTGGCTTATTTTTCGGAGGTACCTATGTCCGATACGTAAACTTCCTAAGCTATGGAGCATCAATTCCATGCTCCGCACCACAATTGAGCTGAATAAAAATGTGGATATTATTGAATATAGCAATGTTGTTGCATTCTTGAAAAGAAGATCGGATGATTGTAGTAAACCAAAGAAACTTGTAGAATATTTTTGAGGAGTGAAGTTGAAAGATTCATGAAGGAAGTAGATGATGATTATTAATCAAAGTAATGTTGATTGTTGGTGTACGAGTATCTGATGTCTGTAGAAGGACGGAACTAACCTGTTTGCATGTGGATAACATTGAAGATACTTTTACTTTAAATACAATTACTATTCCGATAAAAAAAAACCAATACGTGTAGATTATTAATTCATAGGATGGAACTAACCTGTTTGCATGCGGATAACATTGAGGATATTTTTACTTTAAATAAAATTACTATCCCAATACAAAAACCAATATGTGAAGATTGTTAATTGATAGGATGGAACTAACCTGTGTGCATGTGGATAACATTGAAGATATTTTTACCTTATATAAAACTACTATTCCGATACAAAAACCAATATGTGAAGATTATTAATTGATAGGATGGAACTAACCTGTTTGCATGTGAATAACTTTGAAGATATTTTTACTTTAAATAAAATTACTATTCCGTTACAAAAACCAATATGTGAAGATTATTAATTGATAGGATGGAACTAACTTGTTTGCATGTGGATAACATTGAGGATATTTTTACTTTAAATAAAATTACTATTCCGATACAAAAACCAACATGTGAAGGTTATTAATTGATAGGATGGAACTAACCTGTTTGTATGTGGATAACATTGAGGATATTTTTACTTTAAATAAAATTACTATTCCGTTACAAAAACCAATATGTGAAGATTATTAATTGATGGGATGGAACTAACCTGTTTGCATGTGAATAACATTGAAGATATTTTTACTTTAAATAAAATTACTATTCCGATACTAAAACCAATACGTGTAGATTATTAATTGATAGGATGGAACTAACCTTTTTGCATGTGGATAACATTGAGGATATTTTTACTTTAAATAAAATTACTATCCCAATACAAAAACCAATATGTGAATTTATTAATTGATACGATGGAACTAACCTGTTTGCATGTGGATAACATTCAGGATATTTTTACTTTAAATAAAATTACTATCCCAATACAAAAACCAATATGTGAAGATTATTAATTGATAGGATGGAACTAACCTGTTTGCATGTGGATAACATTGAAGATATTTTTACTTTAAATAAAATTACTATCCCTTTCAAAAACCAATATGTGAAGATTATTAATTGATAGGATGGAACTAACCTGTTTGCATGTGGATAACATTGAAGATATTTTTACTTTAAATAAAATTACTATTCCGATACAAAAACTAATACGTGAAGATTATTAATTCATGGGATGGAACTAACCTGTTTGCATGTGGATAACATTGAAGATATTTTTACTTTAAATAAAATTACTATCCCGATACAAAAACTAATACGTGAAGATTATTAAATGATAGGATGGAACTAACCTGTTTGCATGTGAATAACATTGAAGATATTTTTACTTTAAATAAAATTACTATCCCAATACAAAAACCAATATGTGAAGATTATTAATTGATAGGATGGAACTAACCTGTGTGCATGTGGATAACATTGAAGATATTTTTACCTTATAGAAAACTACTATCCCGATACAAAAATCAATACGTGAAGATTATTAATTGATAGGATGGAACTAACCTGTTTGCATGTGGATAACATTGAAGATATTTTTACTTTAAATAAAATTACTATTCCTATACAAAAACTAATACGTGAAGATTATTGATTGATAAGATGGAACTAACCTGTTTGCATGTGGATAACATTGAAGATATTTTTACTTTAAATAAAATTACTATTCCGTTACAAAAACTAATACGTGAAGATTATTAATTCATGGGATGGAACTAACCTGTTTGCATGTGGATAACATTGAGGATTTTTTTTACTTTAAATAAAATTACTATCCCGATACAAAAACCAATACGTGAAGATTATTAATTGATAGGATGGAACTAAGTTGTTTGCATGTGGATAACATTGAGGATTTTTTTTACTTTAAATAAAATTACTATTCCGATACAAAAACCAATACGTGAAGATTATTAATTGATAGGATGGAACTAACCTGTGTGCATGTGGATAACATTGAAGATATTTTTACTTTAAATAAAATTGCTATCCCGATACAAAAACCAATACGTGAAGATTATTAATTGATAGGATGGAACTAAGTTGTTTGCATGTGGATAACATTGAAGATATTTTTCATCATCATCATTGGCATTACGGCCCTTATAGTTTAGCCTTAGCCTCCCTCAGAACATCCGACCAATCACTCCTGTCTAATGCTCGTGTTCTCCATCTTCTAATTCCAACTTCTGTTAGGTCAGCCTGAACGTCACCCAGCCATCTCAATTTAGGTCGTCCGACTTTCCTTCTTCCTACTGGCAATGCATCTAGTAGAGCTCTGGGTGTGCGATTGTTCTCCATCCTGGCTACGTGTCCCAGCCACTCTAACCTTCTGAGTTTTATGTCAACAACAATGTTGTTTGAAGATATTTTTACTTTAAATAAAATTACTATTCCAATACAAAAATCAATACGTGAAGATTATTAATTGATAGGATGGAACTAACCTGTTTGCATGTGGATAACATTGAATATATTTTTACCTTATATAAAACTACTATCCCGATATAAAAACCAATACGTCAAGATTATTAATTGATAGGATGGAACTAAGTTGTTTGCATGTGAATAACATTGAAGATACTTTTACTTTAAATATAATTACTATTCCGATACAAAAACCAATACTTGAAGATTATTGATTGATAGGATGGAACTAAGTTGTTTGCATGTGGATAACATTGAAGATATTTATACTTTAAATGAAATTACTATTCCGATACAAAAACCAATACTTGAAGATTATTAATTGATAGGATGGAGCTAACCTGTTTACATGTGGATAACATTGAAAATATTTATACTTTAAGTGAAATTACTATTCCGATACAAAAACAAATAGGCTACGTGAAGATTATTAATTGATAGGATGGAACTAAGTTGTTTGCATGTGGATAACATTGAAGATATTTTTACTTTAAATGAAATTACTATTCCGATACAAAAACAAATAGGCTGCGTGAAGATTATTAATTGATAGGATGGAACTAAGTTGTTTGCATGTGGATAACATTGAAGATATTTTTACTTTAAATAAAATTACTATTCCGATACAAAAACCAATACGTGAAGATTATTAATTGATAGGATGGAACTAAGTTGTTTGCATGTGGATAACATTGAGGATATTTTTACTTTAAATAAAATTACTATTCTGATATAAAAACCAATATGTGAAGATTATTAATTGATAGGATGGAACTAAGTTGTTTGCATGTGGATAACATTGAGGATATTTTTACTTTAAATGCAATTACTATTCCGATATAAAAACCAATACGTGAAGATTATTAATTGATAGGATGGAACTAAGTTGTTTGCATGTGGATAACATTGAGGATATGTTTACTTTAAATAAAATTACTATTCCGATATAAAAAGCAATACGTGATGATTATTGATTAATAGGATGGAACTAAGTTGTTTGCATGTGGATAACATTGAAGATATTCTTACCTTATATAAAACTACTATCCCGATACAAAAACCAATGCGTGAAGATTATTAATTGATAGGACGGAACTAACCTGTTTGCATGTGAATAACATTGAAGATATTTTTACTTTAAATAAAATTACTATCCCGATACGAAAACCAATACTTGAAGATTATTAATTGAATTTTTTTAAAATCTTTCACAAATAGCCATATGCAAACCTACATCCTTCCAATATTCATTATCGGTTTTTCATTACGTACAGAAATTCTGTTTTGTGCAACCTGTAAGCATAAAAGGATTAGATGTATACATTATGTAACTGCGATTTCCTCTGTCTTCCCAATGCTATTACTAATTTCTCAGCTAATTAAAGAGCTAATATATCACCGCTTAACCTAATAGTACCTAAATTATTTGTGAAAAGACCTAATATTAGTACTAGTGTTTAGTACTATTAGTATTTACTTAATTTTTATTCACTTCAGCCATTATCTTTTATATTACTGAATTGATAACAATAGTAAATGAATCAAATAAATAGCTTGTCATAGAGTCAATCTAAAAATATTGATTATTCATATTGTAATAGAGAATCTTATATCTTAGCTAGTCATCTATCAGTTCAAGTTTGTAACTGGTTTTCCTTGCTGTAATAAATTTTCCTCTGAACGCGTTGTATTTTGTTTTAGATATGCATAGTAACCATAGGAACAGTAGAGGAACTTAGCCATTGGAGGAGGGTGCTACACGGTGAATGTACAGAATAGCAAACAACTGTTGTTTTCTATGTAAGTTAAAGCTAATATCATTTCGTGCTATTCCAAGTACATAGAATTAATTGTTAGAATTGTGGATCAACTACAGGATTTTCAGGAAATAAACATTTTTACTTTTTAAAGGAAAATGTTTGTTATGATATAGTATGAAAAAAAAACAGAGATTACCATAAATTTGCTTCTAATGATCCTAACTTTCTGAAATTTCTAGTATAGAATAAGGAAATTGTCTACTAGCCGTACCCGTGCGCTCCGCTGCACTCGTTAGAAATAAATATAAAGTAATTACATAATTAAAATAGGACATTTTGATCCAGAGAACATTCGTGTTTGATAAAAGGATAAATCGTTTATGTTACTTAATTTAAATTGTATTAAAAAATTAAAATGCGATCATTTTGATCCAGAGACTACTCATTTGGTCATAAAAATTATTTTAGGAAATACAGGAAACGAATGCCTATCAAGTTTTCTGTGCATAAGAAGCTATTTTAATCTTACCTGTCCTCGATTCACTCAGAAGTTACTGTAATAACATTATAGCATTATGTCCATCTAGAGAAACTACACTTTCCAATGGTGAATTAATAATTAATTATACAAATCGGTTAATTTAGCTTCCGATATTACTTCATGCAAACACAGAAACATTCTCTGTAGGCTATGTTTAATAGCTTTCGATTGTTGTTGTCCAAGGCCCCTTATAGACGAAGTCATTTGTTTTTTATTTCATTACACCGCCTTAGATGGCGTAGTTATTGTAATTTTGAAACTCATTTATCTCATTAAATATTAGTCCTATCAAAATTTTGCATAGAATAAAACTTATCGGAAATTAGGTTTAAAGAAACTTTTGTTATGTAATATTTTTCATGAAAATTAATAATAAGGGAGATATTTCGATTTATTTAATTCAGGCCCCCTTATAACCTCCCTTTTAAATAAAATATTTTGAATGCTATATAGCCTAAATTGTAAGTTACAACGAACTTAATTTATATTCCAATTTTCATATAAATCGGTTCAGCCATTATCGCGTGAAAAGGTAACAAACATCCAGACAGACAGAGAGACAGACAGACATACAAACAAAAATTTCAAAAAAGCGATTTTCGGTTTCAGGGCGGTTAATTATATATGTTAGGACCAATTATTTTTGGAAAATCGAAAATTACCAGAAAAATTTCGGCTACAGATTTATTATTAGTATAGATTGAATTAACCTAGAATGATTTTTATCTACTGTAAGGTAAGCTAGAAGTTAATTTTTAAATTCTAATGGCAATTTTTGGATTATTGTTGCACTGCTGTACATTTGAACACTTTATTAGTTGTGATGAAACTGAGTAGTAGTATGTAGTAATGGAAGAAAATGGTTAAGATTTCATCTTTAGGGTATTAAGTAAGGTGATCTGGACTACATATCGTACGTTTCATCCACTTTGATAAAAAATTAAGTTTTTATAAAAGTAATTGTATTGTTTTTATTGGTTTTGAACATGTCTTTTGTGGAGAGGCGATTGTATTATTGTTAGTTTCTTTATTCAAGAGGCGATTCGTTTATGTTTGTTTTATTAGTTTTGAACGCGACAGGTTTTTGTTTATAATAGAAGAACAGCAGTACTAGGAGAAATAAACAAACATTTTTTAAAAATGAGTTGAAACGAGGATAGTATTGTAATGTTACGATACGCATATTGCACAATATTTTGTTCGTTTTCAAATTTCACTCCATTATTTGACTTTCTATTATTTAATAAAAAAAATGAGAGAAGGTAGCGTTTCAGACTCGTATTTCTAAATCAGTTACACGAAAACAAGCCATTAGAACACACTACAAAAGAAACAGAAATTCAAAAACAGTCCATGGCCCACTGATATACCTAAAGATCTTACAAAAGAGATATGGCCTAGATCAGTGATGTCAACTGATGCCCATAGGAGCAAGCGCGCGCTTTAGAACCCAGGAGAGCCTGAGCTCTTTACAGCGTAAAGGAAAGAGACAGACGAGAGAGGTAGTATATACCGCTTGGTCGAACTATATACAGGGATGGCCAGCACTGATTCAATAGATAAAGAGAAGAGAACTTATTAAAACTGTATCCATGTTAATTTTTAGATTTGTCTGAGAAGTATAAGTGCATTATAAGTTTTAATTTTAATCTTCATTTTTCACAAGTTTGCTTTTTTATTCAAAAGGAATATTTTCTCAACTTTTTTTTTTACAGAAAAGTGAAATTTTCAGATATGTTTGTTTAGTAGCCTTACAGGTACTGAGACAATGTTTTCGTAAATCTAATATATCGTAAATATGTATTACTGAAGATAGTGTATTAAAATGTTTGAAAATATTCGCATGGAAAATGTTTGTAAGGAAATGAATTAACATAGCAAATTCTGTTACATCACAAACAAAAGATATGTGCCTATATGTTGGGAAAACGTCAGGTCTATAGCTTCAGCAGATTTCGAGAAAATAATTTAATATTCTGATAACATTAAGTTGTGCACCAATATCACCTAAAAGCATAATGCGATAAGAGTTTTATTATGTAATATTAGTTACAGTTAAAACATATACCTAGGCAACTTTGCTTTGTACTATAATATTGTTTTGATTACCTTTATAAGGCTAAAGATACCATCAATATCAATTCCAACTTATCATGTCATACTCAATCTCTTTCTTTGGGATAACACTTTATTTATGAATGATGTGTTTAATTCACTTAGTACAGTATAGTTGTAGTTATTGTGGAATTTGTGTGAATATTCCTTCTTTACTCTTTATTATATTATTAACGTTTAAAACACAACTGTAATATTAGGCTAAGAAATAGGTGTTGGTACTTTTGTTTTACAGACAATGTAGAAATTTAACAAACAGAAAGAAGTCATATAAAAATAACGACATAAAATTTCACGTTCCGTTTGAAGTTTGTGCACCACTGTTTTCTTAATCCAACAGGCTGCTTATTCCTCCTTCCATACCAAGCGCTTAATGCCCGCGCACGACGTCGAGGTCAGAAAAATGCGCTTGATTTGACATCACTGGCCTAGATGTTAAACGTATATATATATATATATATATATATATATATATATATATATATATATATATATATATATATATATATATACATATATATAAATGCATATCAAAATTTCTACATTTTACCAAAGTCTAGTACATACAGTTACAAAGTTCAATACGTAAGGAATATGCAGCCAGTGACAGTTGAACTTTAGTTGCTAGCCACTAGGATCGCTACTAACGCAAAGCCTATTGTTTCTAGTGCTCTCAGTTGCTAACCGCTTGGAGCGCTGTATCGCGAGAAACGCAAAAAATCACCTCAAGCTTCGTGACTGTATGATATTAGACTGTGATTTTACTAGATTTTAAAATCTCTTTGGCGAGAGAGACTACAGGCTTTTGTTTGTAATGTGATTATTGAAACATTACCTTAGTTTGTCCTCTATCATTTTATTTTAAGCAAGTTTTCTTCCAAAACAACGCCAATTCTTGTCTAAAAGGTTGTGTTATTGTGAATGTTACTTGAAAACCCTTTCAGTCCGTAGACTGGTGGATAAAAAACTATCCCAGTTCTTTTATAAGAATGGTCTGAAAGCGTTTTGGGATAACTGTATTCATTAGTGAATTTATATTAGTTATGATAATTAAATCACTGTAAACAAATTCGTAAGAGACAAATATTTTAACATCTCCCACAGCTTTTACAATGTTAAAAATTAAAATATTTCGAAACTCTTGGAAAGTATTAATATTGTATATCTTTGACATGGGACACACTTTGACAAATTGTAAACTATTTGCAGTTGGCATGTGTGTCAAATACATTACTTTTGATTATTTTAACGTTTGCTCCACTTTATGGAACTAGTGTCGTGATATCATAACTACATGTTTATGAATGCCATGATATATGACTTTAGGTAGCAAGAGCGGATAAAGCATATGTCGGTAGATTATTTCGAGGCTTTAAATCAATTTTATCTACTTTCGTTGCAAAAGTAGGCCTTTATTTGACACTTACTGCAAAAGTTTGCATTTGTTGTTAAATAAAACTAGTGGCTTGTGCAGCAAATGCTGCTGCAAACTAAGTTCGTTAGCCGTTCAAATAAAAATTTTTCAGATTTATTTTCAATGAAGAATACTTGTCTTTTTGATAGTTATTTACTTCCATGATAATGAAACATACTCCCTCTGAATGGATTTTTTTAGGCCAAATACTTTTTCTTGAACCTATCCAACTTCAGTTTTTGAGTTTCAACGCGAAAACGCAAGTATCAATGTCAGGACGATAGCAGTAGCTATTTCAGGTCATTGTGGATTGTAGGCAAAAGTTAAAAAAAATGCCAGGTTTGATAAGCTTTCGAACAATAGCATTTTCGTATAGCTACTGCATGTAGAACTTGAAATGTAGAGCGTAAAATCATTTTATCCTACTAAGAGATCTTGCTGAAATGATCTGGAGACTACAACATTTTCTAGGCCTCTTATTTTATCAGTAAGTAATACCTTTTGGTCTTTCCTTAGGAACTGTAATTTTTGCGCTCTCTCGAGCCAATACTGAAGATAATGACACATATCAATATCTACACTACACCGCCATTAAGTATATGAAAAAGACCCAACCCCACTGGGTTAATAAGTATAAAAATATTTGATTTTTAATAACAATATTATTATCTTACGTAAGTTTTGTAGTTATATATAGCAGCCACTCAGTAAATTATAGAAATGAAGATCTAAATTAAGATATTCTCTACATTTACTTACATAACCTCAAAACTTTTCACTTTCATATCATCACTATAGCATCAATATTATGTACAATTAATGAAAAATAGACGCATCATGATATTAACTATAATAATATTTAATTTCTAATGGTAATAATGTCATCAAACCACCTCAAGTTTCGTAGATTTGAATATCCAATACACAGCTGTACTCAGAAAATTATACACTGCAGAATCAGTTTTTAATAACAAATTGAATTGAGCTTTAAATATGTCGGCAATCCTGCAGGTCATGGCCTTCGTGTAATAGCCTATTGTTTATTGTAATGTGTGTTTTGTTCTGAAATTCAATCAAGTCGGCCGTGATTGAATAAAATTAGTTCTCAGAACTGACAACAGATGGATTTTGGAAAATAGGAAAATTATGTAGGAAAATTGACATTTCACTGAAAACTACTACTTTTCCGAAAAACTTTGGGTTCCAAGCTTCAAAATGAGGGGCCATTTATTAAAATCCATTCAGCTGTTTTTCCGTAATTTCCATTACCACTTCAAATTATATATATAGATATAAAATACGCTGCTATGTTGTTTTACTTAGCAACGTGTTATGAAGATTTTTATTATTCAATTTTTTTTCCTTCAACTACAATAAATTATTACTATAGCAACAATACAGCTGACGTGATGTATCATAAAGAATAAAATTCTTCACCGATATAACAGATTTAATACGCATAATTCAATTTTATAGATTTATTTTCTTACTAGCCGTACCCGTGCGCTCCGCTGCACCCGTTAGAAATAGATATAAAGTAATTACATAATTAAAATAGGACATTTGATCCGGGGAACATTCGTGTTTGATAGAAGGATAAATCGTTTAGTATGTTACTTAATTTAAGTTGCATCGAAATAATTGAAATGGGATCATTTTGGTCCAGAGACACTCATTTGGTGCAATGACAATTCCTTTAACCTGTTTCTTAATTTTTATTACATGCAACCATAGTTTAATGAAGATTGACATCATTTAGATTTAATGTGTATATTTTATTTTACTTGTTATAGGTTTCCATTGAATTATGGTAATAACTTAATTTTAACCCTTGTTTTCTACGTATTCAGTAAATGGCGCTTGGCCCACTATGGTTGTGAACCCTTCAAATAACTTAAATTATATTATATAATATTACACATTATATTATATTATATTATATTATATTATATTATATTATATTATATTATATTATATTATATTATATTATATCAGAAGTTACTGTAATAATATTATAGCATTATGTCCATCTAGAGAAACTACACTTTCCAATAGTGAAATAATAATTAATTACACAAATCGGTTAATTTAGCTTCCAATATTACTTCATACAAACACAGAAACATTCTCTGTAGGCAATCTTTCATAGCTTTCGATTGTTGCTGTCCAAGGCCCCTTATAGACGAAGTCATTTGTTTTTTAATTCATTACACGGCCTTAGATGGCAGTTATTTTAATTTTAAAACTCATTTATCTTATTAAATATCAGTCCTATCAAAATTTTTCAAGGAATAAAACTTATCGCAAATTATTTTTAAAGAAACTTTTAAGTAACATTTTTCACAAAAATCAATAATAAGAGAGATATTTCGTTTTATTTAATTCAGGCCCCCTTATAACCCCCCTTTTAAATAATATATTTTGAATGCCATATAGCCTAAAATCTAAGTTACAACGAACGTAATTTATATTCCGATTTTCATCGAAATCCGTTCAGCCATTATCGCGTGAAAAAGTAACAAACATAGACAGACAGACAGACATACAAACAAAAATTTCAAAAAAGCGATTTTCGGTTTCAGGGTGGTTAATTATATGTATTAGGACCAATTAGTTTTGGAAAATCGAAAATTACCAGAAAAATTTCGGCTACAGATTTATTATTTAGATAATTTTTGGCAAATAACGAAGAGCGTAGATAAGGTATTGTATACAATCCGCACATGATTAATATGATCTAATATTAAAATGTATTTTATCTGACAACATGAAATTCATTGATTAAACTAAAGAGTTTACGATTTACGAGACCTAACCTAAAAACGTATTTAGTTTATCACATGAAATGATTAGTACAAACTCCGAAAACCGAATGCCACATTGAAATGTATATTTAAGAATATTTACTTACTCCTAATAATTTTGCTATTCTAGTTATGATTGCTGTCTCCATGCGCATTTTGTATCGATCAGCCAAGAGCATGTAGCCTATTCCATCTCAAATCGACCGAAATATAGAGAAAATTGACCTTGCAATTTTTAAATACAATGAAACTTTTTCTGTCCGTTGACAACTGTGATACAATGCTTTGTGCAAAGTTTGAGGCATCAGAACTTCATAGTGTTTAAATTTAAAATATTTAAATTTGTCGTATTTTCATAAAATTAGCAACTTTAAACTGTTGTAGCTGCGAAACCCTTTCACCCAATGATCAAAATCATGGTTTATTTTGATGCTGAAAAATTATACTTTATATTGACATGTAAACAGTTTTTCTTACTTTTTATGGAAATGGAGAAATTTAAATTTTTATTCATGAAGACGCCTTTGGCCACGAAAAAAAATATTTAAAAAATACATGGTTAGATGTCGCATTGAAAGTACAAATAAACACATATTTTTTTACTGGTGCACCGTTGATAAGAAAGTATTGAAAATATCAAATAAAGGAAATAAATAGTACGGGCGTGAACTAACCAGCTGACTGTAGATAGTCGAGACAAGCAAGGCCAGGAGACAAACACGTGATGTGTCGTCTAGCAGTCATGGCTGGGCTAGCTTTATCACAAGTTTTCATAAACACAGGAGTAAAATGACGCCCAACGCTGGCTTATCTTCAGCTCTCGGCTAGTGCGTGGGGTACTGCGCCGTTCAAGTCTAGACGTGTGAAAATAATTTATTTAATACCCTCGAAACTTATTGCCGAGCCACTAAGCAAACAATGCCGAATCCCTCTTAATAATGCAAGGTTTTTTCTCAATACTTTTTACATTTTTACAAATGGGCAAAAAGCCTAAAAGTAAGTAAAATCAGATTATCTGTCTCTCTGTATACAATAAAAATAAGGATTACTTCTTAACATAACCTACCAAATGTCAGCTTCAAAATGAGCTCTCGTTCAATGTTCTGCAGTAAATGGTTCCAGAGTTCTGAGCGCTGGAAGAGGCTTGTTTTTATAAAATACGCTAAATTTGTCGCTCAATAGTACGAAAGACTTTCGATAGTACCTATATTTTTGAAAATGCACTCTCCTCAGCACCTTGTATGAATAGGGAAAACATTAGAGTATTAAAAAAAATGCGAGGTTTTTTACTGATCGATTTCATATGGAATAGCCCATGTATCACACCATATGTTATATTTATTTACACTTATCTGACCATAATCTTGATTTGTAACCACAACGCAACACAACACATAAAATAACTGATGTATTAATATGATTAATACTGATATTAATTAATTAGTACAAAAATCTACAAGAATAAAAATATATAATACACTAGCATTACCCTCCCTTTTATACGGAAGCGAGATTTGGACATTAAAGAAAAAAGACGTGAACAGAGTCAAAGCAACGGAAATGAAATTTTTCAGGAGGACAGCAGGATATACTCTTTTAGACCGAAAAAGGAATGAAGAAATTTTAGAACAATTAGAAGTAGAGTCAGTAGAAGAAAAAATCAGCAGATACAAATTCAATTGGCTAGATCATGTAAGAAGAATGGAAAATTCAAGAATCCCAAAAATTATGATGCAATATAAACCTAGAGGACATCGTCGACCAGGAAGACCTTTAAGAAGACTGCTAGATGGGGCCGAAACAGGTCTACAGAGGCCTAATTCGTGAAGGATGATGATGATGATGATGATGATGATTAATTAATTATTAGTATGTCGAATTTCACTAGCTTCCAGTAATCGGCTCAGAAATCTAGAACAATTTGAATTTTCAGAATTTGCACTACCGACAACAACTGTTCCTGCTGCCAACATAACAGTTAGAAAATCATTACAAGTTTTAGTATTTCTCAGTATCGAAATTCGAAACGCAGTTGGCGAAAGAAAATTCAGCCTTCAAACTAGAAAATCACCATAATCCACTAGCTTATGTAGTAATGGGGGGGAAAAATGGTTAAGTTTCACCTTTAGGGTATTAAGTAAGGTGATCCGGAGTATATGTAAGGAAATTTTTTGCATCTTCCACAACTTTTTATCTGTTTTACTGGTCATAACTTTCCACTTTGTTTCAGATTACTTCGAGTCTATGAAAATATTTCGTCAACGGGATGTTGGTTACCGCACTTTCCATATTTCTGGGTGGACTTGGCCTCTTTTTCGCCATATTTTTCGCCAAGACCCACCGGCTCAAAAGAATGGCTAGTTCGATACCAGGACCAAAGGGATTGCCCTTCTTTGGAAATGGTTTAGAAATTGGAACTAGTTCTGCAGGTTGTATTAATGAATATATCTATTACTGTTACGTAATTTATATGTGTGTAGAAACATTTGTCGCAAAAAACATAGAATAACCATAAATCCTAAGTGTTAAAAATATGACAGTTTCTAATTAGGCCTTTGTGTTTCATTGATCCGAAAACTCTGTAGAGAGATATTACTATGATATACCGAAGTACATATGATATTTTCGTGCAGGAATTCTGTGTTACCATATGGTGAAGGATAATAATACAAATGGCTTTTAAGGAACCCGAAGGTTCATTGCCGCCCTCACATAAGCCCGCCAGCGGTCCCTATCCTGAGCAAGATTAATCCAGTCTCTATCATCATACCCCACCTCACTCAAATCCATTGTAATATCCTCCCATCTACGTCTCGGCCTCCCTAAATGTCTTTTTCCCTCCGGTCTCCCAACTAACACTCTATATGCATTTCTGGATTCGCCCATACGTGCTACATGCCCTGCCCATCTCAAACGTCTGGATTTAATGTTCCTAATTATGTCAGGTGAAGAATACAATGCGTGCAGTTCTATGTTGTGTAACTTTCTCCATTCTCCTGTAACTTCATCCCGCTTAGCCCCAAATATTTTCGTAAGCACCTTATTCTCAAACACCCTTAACCTATGTTCCTCTCTCAGAGTGAGAGTCCAAGTTTCACAGCCATACAGAAGAACCGGTAATATAACTGTTTTATAAATTCTTTCAGATTTTTGGACAGCAGACTGGATGATAAGAGCTTCTCAACCGAATAATAACACGCATTTCCCATATTTATTCTGCGTTTAATTTCCTCCCGAGTGTCATTTATATTTGTTACTGTTGCTCCAAGATATTTGAATTTTTCCACCTCTTCGAAGGATAAATTTCAAATTTTTATATTTCCATTTCGTACAATATTCTGGTCACGAGACATAATCATATACTTAGTCTTTTCGGGATTTACTTCCAAACCGATCGCTTTACCTGCTTCAAGTAAAATTTCCGTGTTTTCCCTAATCGTTTGTGTATTTTCTCCTAACATATTCACGTCATCCGCATAGACAAGAAGCTGATGTAACCCGTTCAATTCCAAACCCTGCCTGTTATCCTGAACTTTCCTAATGGCATATTCTAGATCGAAGTTAAAAAAGTAAAGGTGATAGTGCATCTCCCTGCTAATAATAATAATAATAATAATAATAATAATAATAATAATAATAATAATAATAATAATAATAATAGTTTTATTTTCCCTGGCAGAATTAAGGCCATGAGGCCTTCTCTTCCACTCAACCAGGAACTTTTTCTATAGATGATGAAGGATGGGTGGAACGGAGAAAAATTCTCTCCGGCACCGGGACCCGAACCCGGAATTTCATCTCTACGTACTGACGCTTTATCCACTAAGCCACACTGGATTCCAGTTCCGATGCCGGATCGAATCCCTCTCAGTTTAAGTTCCACCTCTGTACATAATGTGTTGGACATTGTGCCACCGTCACATATTCTGTGACACAGTACTTGAGGGTAGGTCACTAAAGGTAGAACTTAAACTGAGAGGATTCAATCCGGCATCAGAACTCGAATCCGGTGTGGCTTAGTGGATAAAGCGTCAGCACTTAGAGTTGAAAACCTGAGTTCGCGTCTCGGTGCCGGAGAGAAATTTTCTCTGTTCCACTCATCCTTCATCATCTATAGAAAAAGTTCAATTTTTTCTTAGAAGACAGATAAATTATCTTCATAGTCGAAAATCATAGAATCAAAAATAAAGAACGTAATTAAATGACAAACATCCTATTGTTCTTTTCAAGGCCGTCATATGGTCCATATATTTCGTTTTTTAAATAGCGGTGTGCTAAATAAAGGTCACAAGAGCTTACAGAAAATTTTATTTTATTAAAAAAATTATTTTATACGTGGAGAATTTCTTCCTATAATATATTTTATGCTCGACCATGCCGAAATGTAGTAATTATACACCTGGTAGTAGCCCTTTAATGCACCTCATTAATGTACACCTATTCATTATAATTCAATTGTTCAGCCAATGAGAATTCACCATTGTACCATTATGAAACCGCAAGTATCGATTATTCTCGGATATGCAATCGAAAGACAATTAGTGAAAAGTCACGGAGGCTGGAAATCCAATACTGTCACAGAAGATTATGTTCTGTTACAATAATAATTAGCGTTAATTGTAAATAATATTCAAATAAATTCAATTTGTCATCCCGTTTTTCAATTCTAAATCAATTTCCGGGTTATATCAAGACTAATCTTCATGTTATTCTCTAGATTATATCAAGGTCAATGACATTCGTCCCTCGGAAAAAGTCAATACTTTCGCGTCTGCGCACATCTCACAATTTAGAAGGTCACTTCCGCTCTTCACTTACATAACCATAACATGAATACTTATGAATAATTTCAAGTTAGAAATATGGTCGAGCATAAGAAGTCGTATGAAACTTACCTATAATGGTAATTAAGACGCTCGTATGAAAATTATGAAACTCGCTTGCGCTCGTTTCATAAACAAACATACTCGCGTCTTAATTACTACCATTATAGGCTCGTTGCATAATGTACTATTGTCTTTACAATTCATCACTACGTATGTATTTGCTTTCTTACTTCCAAGATTTTAGTTGTCTACGAGTAGTATCAGATATACAGAATAAACCGTAAATAATGTCATTCTCATTAATTTTAGGGGGTTATTCTTTGAGATATTTCAAACAAAAAATGTTAAATAAAATGTTTCTCGTTTTAACTTCCTTTCCGAGATAAAAATTGTTTTATATTAAATTTTTCATAGCGTGTTTTGGGAAAGTCATTTATTTAATTTTCCACACCTGTGGAGTAACGGTCAGCGCGTCTGGCCGGTGAAACCAGGTGGCCCGGGTTCGATTCCCGGTCGGGGCAAGTTACCTGATTGAGGTTTTTCCCTCAACCCAATATGAGCAAATGCTGCGTAACTTTCGGTGCTGGACACCGGATTCATTTCACCGGCATTATCACCTTCATCTCATTCAGACGATAAATAACCTGAGATGTTGATAAAGCGTCGTAAAATAACCTACTACTTTATTTAATTCCCAATATTCTCTGTCAGTTTAAGAGAGCAATCTATTATGCTAATAAATTTATTGAAAGAATTTTAGTTTTATCCTTTATATGTGCAGGAATTTGATCTGGACAAATGTAAATTTTCGTCACGCAAAGGAATTTTACAATGTTACATTTGTTCAGATCAAATTTCTGAACATTTAAAAGACACTACTAAAATTATTTTAATAATTTATTATCATAACGCACTGCTCTCTTAAATTGACTGAACATAGGCCTATTGGAAATTAAGTCAATGACTTTTCTTAAATACGCTGTGAAATGTTTCATATAATACAACTTTTTATCTCGGAAAGGAAGCAAAACCGAGAAAAATTGTATTTAACTTTTTGTTTGAAATATCTCAAAGAATAATCCCTGAAATTAATGACATTACTCACGGAAATCCTATATGTATTCCATATTGAGAATAATTGAATCGGTTTCTTGAGAAAGCCCTTAAGACACGAAATACAAAATTTTGGGGAAACACAAAAAACTGTTTAAAAGAAATGCATGAGTTGAGAATTGAAATATTTGAAATGAAAAATGTTGGTAAAAGCATAACGAATATTTCTATACGCAGAAGGATGTTTTTAAAAAGAATGTGGGTCCCTATCACCACGGCATAGCGCGTCCTCAGGTTGCGGATAGAGGAGACGGCCTCCAGATATGGAGGGTAGCTGTGAATATAATAAATAAGCAGTCGTAGACAGCCGATAAGGGGTGGTCCTCCAGCTTGGGGGTTGGGCGAAGGGTTAACAACCCATCACCGTAAAAAACAGCTCGTTACGAAACCTAACAACAAGCCCCTGAATGGGACTGATTCTCCGGCACGACCACAGCAAAGGAATAAGGTTATGAGACTTGGTACTTGGAACGTAACTAGTCTTTATAGAAAAGGAGGGGTAACATTAGTAGCAAAAGAACTAGCTAGATATAGAATAGACTTCGTAGGAGTACAAGAGGTTAGGTTAGATGGGAATGGCATATCACAAATAGGAGATTACTTGTTGTATTATGGCGAAGGAAACATTAATCACCAATTAGGAACAGGATTCTTTGTTCATGAAAGAATAAAATCAGCAGTAAAAAAGGTCGAATTTATCAGTGACAGGTTATCGTATTTAGTACTTAAGGGTAGATGGTGCGATATCGTAGTTATAAATGCTCACGGCCCTACAGAAGAGAAAGACGACCATATAAAGGATAGCTTGTATGATGAATTAGAACGAGAATATTGTACGAAATGGAACTATAAAAATTGGAGATTTATCCTTCGAAGAGGAGGAAAAATTCAAATATCTTGGAGCAACAGTAACAAATATAAATGACACTCGGGAGGAAATTAAACGCAGAATAAATATGTGAAATGCCTGTTATTATTCGGTTGAGAAGCTTTTGTCATCTAGTCTGCTGTCAAAAAATCTGAAAGTTAGAATTTATAAAACAGTTATGTTATCAGTTGTTCTATATGGTTGTGAAACTTGGACACTCACTTTGAGAGAGGAGCAGAGGTTAAGGGTGTTTGAGAATAAGGTTCTTAGGAAAATATTTGGGGCTAAGAGGGATTAAGTTACAGGAGAATGGAGAAAGTTACACAACGCAGAACTGCACGCATTGTATTCTTCACCTGACATAATTAGGAACATTAAATCGAGAGGTTTGAGATGGGCAGGGCATGTAGCATGTATGGGCGAATCCAGAAATGCATATAGAGTGTTAGTTGGGAGGCCGGAGGGAAAAAGATCTTTAGGGAGGCCGAGACGTAGATGGGAAGATAATATTAAAATGGATTTGAGTGAGGTGGGATATGATGATAGAGACTGGATTAATCTTGCTGAGGATAGGGACCAATGGCGGGCTTATGTGAGGGCGGCAATGAACCTCCGGGTTCCTTAAAAGCCAGTAAATAAGTAAGTAGAAGTAAGTAAGTAAGTATATGATTCAATATTCATGTTTCAAAATGTTTGACTTAAGGGGGTTCTCAAAATCTGATAAAGATAAAACAATCTCTTTATTTCATGAAACAATTGAAACTTTAGTTAAAAATAATATGGATTTGATTCTCAAAACCAGTATTTAGAAGCTCACTTCATAATTTTTGCTTCATGTGAACAACTTTTACTATAACCTCTATGAACTGTCACTAAGGACAAGGATAATTAAGTACTGCATGAAATATTCTAATGCAATAATACATTACACAAAGGTAAAGAACGTTATTCTAATAAATTCAAAATCCAGACACAAAATAATTAATTTACCAAACACAACAGCTTGGGCTATAATTTTGTTCACTTAGTGTCAGCCTTGTCACTGACTTATGACCTTCTCCACGAAACCTAATTTTCAAACGCATATGTCATAACAGAAATAACGTTTGACTTATGGCATTTTTCTACAAAACGGTATATCTATTTCTGTACGACAGGAATTACCAATAAACTTAATTTTATTAAAATGTGACATGTTGTTTCTCAAAAAACTGATTCAATTCTTGTGACCACCTGATTAATATATATGAAGTTTCTCTGTTAGTGAGTTAAACATGACAATTTCTTTTAAATCATTCAATATACTGACAATGTATATACAGTGTGTTAAAAAGTATCCAATATTTTAGGACAGGCATGTCAATTGATACCCATAGGAGCAAGCGCGCGCTTTAGAGCCCAGGAGAGCCTGAGCGCTTTACAGCGGAAAGGAAAGAGACAAACGAAAGAGGTAGTATATGCCGCTTGGCTGTATCCATGTTAATTTTTAGATTTGCCTGAGAAGTATAAGTGCATTATAAGAATGTAAGTTTTAATTTTAATGCTCATTTTTCACAGGTTTGATTTTTTTTATTCTAAAAAGAAATATTTTCTCAACTTTTCGTATAGAAAAGTGAAATTTTCAGGTATAAGCCTATTTATTTAGTAGCCTTACAGAATGTTTTCGTAAATCTAATATACCGTAAATACGTATTACTGAAGATAGTGTATTGAAATTTTTGAAAATATTCGTATGCAAATTGTTTGTAAGGAAATGAATTAACAAGGCAACTACTGTTACATCATAAGCAAAAGATACGTGCCCATGCGTTGTAAAAATGTCAGCTCTATAGCTTTAGCAGATTTTGAGAAAATAATTTAATATTCTGATGATAGGAAGTTGCTCACCAATATCACCTTAAAAGCATAATGTGATAAGAGTTTTGTTATGCAATATTAGTTACACTTAAAACAGATACAGTACCTAGGTAATTTTGCTTTGTACTGTAATATTGTTTTTATTAGTGTATTGATTAATTTTGTAAGGCTAAAGATACCATCAATATAAATTCCAACTTATCATGTCATACTCAATCTCTTTCTTTAGAATATCACTTTCTTTATGAATGATGTGTTTCATCCACTTAATACAGTATAATATTATACTACTGTGGAATTTAAGTGAATATTCCTTCTTAACTCTCTTATTATGTTATTAAGACTTAAAACACAAGTGCAATATTAAGAAATCATCAGTGTTAGTACTTTTGTTTTACAGACAATATAGATAATATTAAACAGGAAGAAGCCATATAAAAATAACGAATAAAATTTCACGTTCCGTTTGAAGTTTGTGCACCACTGTTTTCTTAATCCAACAGGTTGCTTATTCATATACACAACTCTTCCTCTTTCCATACTTAGCGCTTGCTGCCCGCGCACGACGTCAAGGTCAGAAAAATGCGCTTGCTTTGACATCACTGTTTTAGGAGGTGCTAGTATGAATCAAAACAAGAAAATAATGTCTAATAAACATGGATCCTACAACACATACTTTCTGAGATCTGAACACTTGTTCCTAGGAGGTGCTTAATGTGACGTCCATTCATGACAATGCATTCCTCTGCCCTTCGGCGTAAGGAATCACGCACTCTTTGAAATTTGTTTTAATACATTAATAAGAAAATCCTGATAACGAACCCCAGTTAATCTCTGTGGTAGCACGTATGGCCCTTAATCTATCGCCAAGAACGCCTGTCCTAAGTTGATTGAGAATCTGTTCTGATGCCTTGTTTCTTCAACTGCATGGGGATTTTCATCAGCCCACACATGCTGATTACGAAAATTCACAACACCATCTCTGCTGAACTCCGCTCATATCCGCAACCAAACTTTTGTTTTCAGTATTCCTTGCGACGTATCATTATTCCATGCCAGGGGTGTCAACTACAGTATGATTATCTGGTAGTCTGCTGTATTGTAGGGCAGAGGAATGCATTGCCATGAATGGACGTCACATTGAGCACCTCCTATGAACAAGTGTTCAGATCTCAGAAAGTATGTGTTGTAGGACCCATGTTTATTAGACATTATTTTCTTGTTTTGATGCATACTATCACCACCTAAAATATTGGATACTTTTTTTTTAACACCCTGTGTCAATCGATTTAGAAAACAAATTATTTTAGTAGCATTGTAACTCAAAGGAAATAGATAGTGATTGACTTACTGACGAATCTACGTTTCTTACAAGAGGTATTAAAGTTGATATGCCTTCTGGTAGGTATATTGTACACTGGACTGCAAAAGATATGCCGATATGAAATTATATCGTTTTCCGAGAACTTTAGCAAACATGGCGAGATGGAAAGCTATTTTCCTGATATTAGTTTTTTTAACATGTAAATACGACTTTTATAATATGTTCACGTTATTATTTAATATGAATTGATTTTAAATTATTCATATACTTTTACAGTCTTACTAATAAACCGTGTATAGTTTTTATACTAGACTTATGCAGAGTTGAGACAGAAAACTTTACTAATAAACCATGCAGAAGCGATGGACGTATAAACAGCCTGTAACTATACAATGGGAATTGCTTTGCAGTAGTTATATACACGAAACCCCTTGTTTAAGCCTTGTATATAGAGAGAAAAAATGGCCGCCCTTCTAACAGCTGTTCGTATCGACTGTCATTTTATGATGATGGTTGCCTAGTAACCACAGAAGAACAAACCAAAGAGCACAGAATAATTAGAATAATATTGCTGTAGCTTGTACTCTTTGGCCAAAATATAGTATGGTAATCGATTAGAGCCAGTTGTACTATCGATACTTAACACGCCACACTAGAGCGCTCTACCGGATGCAGTAGAGAACCTCAGATATTCTATTACCTTTCGTAACGAAGTAATGACGAAACTATGACGTAGCTGTGTAACAGTTGTACTGTTATACACGACGTATGTAGTGATTATTAGTAAGAAATTTACACACGACGTATAAATGAGCTACTCAAGGTCTTACTAATAAAAACTCTATATACAGACGTTTAACTGTCTTAATACTTATACAATGAGTAGCTCGTTTATAAGTCGTGTGTAAATTCCTTACTAGTAATCACTACATACGTCGTGTATAACAGTATAACTGTTACACAGCTACGTCATAGTTTCGTCATTACTTCGTTACGAAAGGTAATAGAATATCTGAGGTTCTCTACTGCATCCGGTAGAGCGCTCTAGTGTGGCGTGTTAAATATCGATAGTACAACTGGCTCTAATCGATTACCATACTACAGTTTGGTCAAAGAGTACAAGCTGCAGCAATATTATTCTAATAATTCTATGATCTTTGGTTTGTTCTTCTGTGGTTACAAGGTAAACATCATCATAAAATGACAGTCGATACGAACAGCTGTTAGAGGGGCGGCCATTTTTTCCCTATATACAACGCTTAAACAAGGGGTTTCGTGTATTATAACTACTGCAAAGCAATTCCCATTGTATAGTTGCAGCCTGTTTATACGTCCATAGCTTATTCACGGTTTATTAGTAACGTTTTCTGTCTCAACTCTGCATAAGTCTCGTATAAAAACTATACAAGGTTTATTAGTAAGACTGTCATTGTAAAAGTATAAGACAGTTAAACGTCTGTATATAGAGTTTTTATTAGTAAGACCGTTATTTTACAACATTAATAAGAATACTACACGAAAATAGTGACACTGCAGTTTATATGGTATTCCACGGCCTTCCTTATTATCCATGGATGCTGTCATTGTTACAATCGATATATATGGCCAGTTACGTTTCATATTGTATTAACAAAAAAAAAAATATCAGTTTTATTATAATTATAAATACAATTATAACATGTTATTATAAATACAGATACAGAAATGAAAATTGAATCTAATTGAAACAGTTAGCTACACATTTCTCCTTTGCATGGAATAAAAACTCTTTAAAAGTTCAGGCCAGTTAAGATGTGTTTGTAAATATGTGTTATCCATGTTGGTATACCTAACAGATGTTACCGTGGTTGTTGTTTCGATATTAAAATAACGCCGATATTTCCTTCGAACAGCGGCCGCACTATCACCATTTTTATAAAAAGTTTTAACAGCTATTGCTCGTTGAGATCCATTCCATCGATCCATGTTTCTGGCGTAGTATTGTTAAACAAATGACAGACAAACATTATTTCTGCAATTGGCGCAGTATTGCTAAACAAATGACTGTCAAAAATTGTTGGCAACGTCAAAAGGAAAAATTTTCTCAGCAAATTAATAATCCCATTTATTTGGGACACTGGTTGAGTGGAAATGAGGCCTTAAAGCCTTAAAGCTTAATCTTCGGAGAGTTGACTAAACAACAACAATAGTAGTAATAATAAAATTAGTTTGCTTAAACTACAAAACAAAAACTGGACTTAAATAAAAAACTAAAGATTATATACAATGAAAAAAAAGTAAAACCCGAATTTCTCCGTACATTTTAACCAACTCACAACGTATTTTTAACACAACTCTATTCAGGTTTGAACCTCACAAGTAACACCAATAAGGCATCACTCATGAGGCAACTATGTCAGGAGATAATGAGGTAGAGTGGCCAATTCCTTTCCCCCTCCAATGCATACATCGCCGATTAGCTATATATTTCACTAATCAGACTTCACATACATGCAAACAATATTGTTCTTCCTCTGACACATATCGTCAAGTGAGATGTACTGCTTGATAATAGATGTACATATCAGCCAGTACCTCAATAATAATAATAATAATAATAATAATAATAATAATTATTATTATTATTATTATTATTATTATTATTATTATTATTATTATTATTATAAACTGAGCTTCTTGTTTTACGAATTAACACAATTGTTTCACTTTTTTCCAAAGTAATAAAAGGGCTAAATTTAAAGACGGGGTGGTGGCAAAATCTATTTTGCCCAGTGTGCGAATGACTTATACCCCGGGTCTGTTTACATTTATACATAGTACAATTTATTTCTTCTTTCAGATTTTATCCCATACTTCCACAAGATGTACAACCAATACAAATCTTGTTACCGAATTTGGATCTTACATAATCTTATAGTATTCGTAAACAGCGTCGAAGATTATAAGGTAAGGGACAGTAGAAGATTATGTCTAATCCACTGATTAATACAAGATATCTTCCTAAAATTAGATGTTCTGCACTAGCGCTGGCATCTTGAGGGGCTAAACCACATTGCATGAAACAGAACTGAGTTTGCTACAACGAACTTTATGTACCCCCACAGGCTGTTGTCTGGTGTTGTCAAGTCGGGACTCCGTGGAGGCCACAGTAATATTACAGATTCAAGGCCAAACCACAGTCTACTATATACAGTCGCGAAGCTTGAGGTGATTTTTTGCAAATTCGTGATAAAGCGCTCCAAGCGGTTAGCAACTAGAAACAATAGACTGTCTACGGTCGATTTTGGACTGTGTCGTATTTCCATCGAGTGCTAGCTCGTTGCGTATTTCACATTGATGCTTGTGAAATGTTCGTTATTGGTTGTAATGAAAATGTTAATGGCTAAAATACAATAATTGGAATAATTATATTTTACTAGAGACGTATAAAAATTAAGTTTGTTTTAATGAAATTTATTGATCACGTTTTATTTTCAATTCTGGTGGGATTATTATTCCTTAGGCCTACTTTTTTTTTTCAAAGGATGTTTTTAATTATAGCTTTTAATTTTGTTGCTATTTTTATTTGTTACTTTACTAGAGACGTAGAAAAAGTCTGTTACAATAAAATTTATTAATCACGTTTTATTTCCAATTCTGGTGTGATTATTATTGCTTAACCTCATCCCACTTTGTTAACTACGTAAGCCTACACTACAAGTACCGGTACACGTAAGTTACTCCATTAATTCATATTTCCATTATTATTGTTGTAAAGGGAAATGCAAATTAATATTTATTGGTTTCATAGTTAATTATCGCTATAATCTTGAATGAGTGAAGCGATTATAGTAAATTTCAGTTCGTTTTGCACAAACAAAAATAATATTAACCTATTTCTTGCAGGTATCTTCGAGTTTATGGTGGAATTTAATATACAGTACTTGATTAAAATAATAAATTAACTTTATGCGTTTAATGTTTCAATAATGGAAGGAAGGTGTTAATATTTCCAAAAGAACACAACGAAAGTGTAACATATTTTGTCGTCTACTAGGAGAGAGATCTGCGATGATGAGGCGATAGTAGCGATCCTAGTGGTGGGCAACTACCCTTGTTTGCATTTTTACTACATATTGAGCTTCGCGACTGTATATAGTAGACTGTGGCCAAACCATCTTTGTGGGAAGTTGTCGTTAAGGAAATTACGAACTTATATCGAGAAATGGGCTGGCGCATCATCCTGTTGCAGCCACACTGTCTTTGACGCTGCCAGTAATGAACGCTCGCTTTTCCCAAGCTAACAATGTTACTTATCTTGGGGGTGGCCTTTCAAATCTCTTTCCAGACTGTGTCATAATTTGTTGAATTGTCTGCTTCGTGTGCTGACTTTCGTGGATCAAACTCTTCAAGCGAATAATTACTCTTAGAGCCTGGACGAGAAGTTATGGCACCAGCGCGAGGGATGCATTTTAGTTCGTTTGCTTAAGGTTCGTTCCAACAACAGTCAGGAACCGTCCGTAACCATCGTGAGCATGCGCAGTACAGAAAAAGCGTTCCAACACAATCCGAACCAGTCCTGAACCAGAAACATGTACTGCAGTCGGGCGTTACAACAAGCTTTTGACACGGGTTCAGAACGGTCAGAAATAGTCCGCGGATTGAGGCATGTACGGAAGAGTACGCAAGACGCGCATGCGCATAAGCTCACCAACGTCTCCTGGATACTGAAGAAAGACATGATCGACTGTTCACATCATTGAGGTTAAAGATGAAAAGTGACAGTACAGACGAATAATAAAACTAGAGATTTAATTTAAATTTTCGCCAAAAAGAAAGGGAATGGAAATTATTTGGGTACTGAAACAGTTAATTACAATTTCAACATGCAGCTTTGATTAAAAGTATAATAAATAACGTACATACATTAATAATTAAAAAAAAAGAACTATTTTTAGATGAGAGTCCCTCAGTACACGACGTTGAATTATCGGAATTCTTGCCTTCTATATTTTTTGTCATCTTTTTATTGAAAATGGCCGAAATTCTATTTTCTGCAATTAAAATTAGCTGCGAAACGATAATAATTAAGCATCCCGTTCTTAGCAAAGATGATCACAGTTATAGCATCTCTGGATTTAGTACATAACGATCCGCGAAAGCGTTCCAACAGCGTCCAGTCCAGTTTCAATCCCATAGCAGATGCTCAACTAGCGCATGCGCATAAGGTGGTACAGGAACCGTACATGAACTGATCCATGAACCGCTTGTTGGAACGAACCTTTAGACTCGCCCTCACACTCAACTGGAGGGGTGTTGGGTTAGTTGGTTACTAGCATTCCGAGTGTTCAGATCGTTCTGCTACTACCGCTATTGCTAATACTGAAAACATTGTCCTTCTGACCGCCCTCAATTATGGCATTGTCTAAGGTGTGAAATCATAGAGTAGTTCATAGTCAAGGACATGAAATAGCATACAATGTATGGAAATTCATGTCAGAAGAGGCTGTAAACGGGATATCAATTCCATTGAAAAGCGTGTGTGCAAGAGTACTGGCTGCCACTGGTATTTCAAAGCCAACCTTGGCAAGAATCAGGAAAGAAGAGTAAAATATTGAGGCAGGAACAGCAGATTCTTTCTCCAGTCCGGAAAAATCACAGCCGAAGAAGAAGATTGTTGCAGCTGTAGACAGTTTTGATGAGGAAGTCCTAAGAAGACTCCTCTATAATTTCTACGCTACGCATAAGCAGAGGCCGACTCTGCAATCGCTTCTTCCAAAAATGGATATCAGTGTATGATAATGTGAAGAAAGTAGAGAACAATTACATTGAAAGTGAGCATGTGATGGACAGTATTTTGGAGAACATTTCCATAAACTTAGGGACATCTGATTCCAGCACAGATCAGTCGTCTGATTCGGACGGAGAATAAAAATATAAAGATGGAATAGCGGGCGTAATTCCGTTAGGTACCTTCGGACTCTTGAGTAGGAAAGTGGTGATACTAAGGTAAGACGTATGTTTTTAGAAAGAGACGAAACGGATATGCCTGCCGCTCTGAGCTTGAGAACCGTAACCCAAACAACCCTCACTCCTCTACCCTGCTGGCGGAAATTTAAAACTTCGCGCAGGTTGGTGCCATAACATCTCGTCTCAGCTCTATCTGCCATCTTGCTCATAATTCCACTACCGTTATTCAACTGTTATTGTCATTGCTACCAAATGTTTTGGTCATTGTTACCAACTGTCTTTCAGTATTCCCACACCCTTTTGTCACCAGGCTTAATAATTAGTAATTCTGCAGTAGGGGAGAGTTGGGTAGTGTCGGACATCGGGTAATATCGGACAGTGCGTTTCTTTCATCTATCACCAGATCGTTGTACCTGAATGACATGGTTACGTTTCTGTATGCGACATCACAGAAACGTAACCATGTCATTCATCTGGTGATAGATGAAAGAAACTCACTGTCCGATATTACCCGATGTCCGATAATACCAAACTCTCCCCTACATTACATTACATAAGTGCGGTGGCTTATGTGACCAAAGCTGTAAGATATGATCACTTGAAATGCGTCATTTTCATAAAATAATGACATGCCAATAAATTGAAGCCATATTGTGTTATTTTGATATGTATAAAACTTAGAGTCACTTTAGAAAAGGATGCTGAAATTCGTCAGAATTAATTGACGCAACTGTATAAACAGTAATAGCAATATGAAAAGAAAGAGGATATTGTTACGAAGAACTTAAAATGTATGAGAGAGTATGTAATTTCTGTGACACTATTACTTTTCTTTTTGTTCAGTTACAGGATTAATGTGTATGAATCCATAACTTTTGTTTCAGAATATGCTCTCCGACAGAAAAGTTATGAAAAAAGCCTACGTGTATGATTACATGACGCCCTTTCTTGGTGATGGACTGGTAACAAGCTCTGGTAAGTGCGTAGGTTCTCAACTCCCTTTTTATTATTTAGTTAACCACAGTACAAGGGAAAATCACAAAAAAATTAGGCTTACGGATTAGGTTGTTATTTTTTTATAAAGTGGTTTCGAGAAAATTTATTTCAGAAAAATGTCTACTTCGTGTACAATGTACTATAAGTTCCAGGACATTAAAACATATCTAACCAACATCACGAAAGTACAAATTACAACTGTACAGATTTACAGGAAATAGATCCTGTAGCTATAAATAGCAGTAAAATATATGTTTCACAAAACATTCGAAAATATTTGTGTAATTTTATTGTATTGGTGATTTTATCAAATGACGCCATGAATGGTTTCTATAATAAGCTTTGGTTACATAATGTAGGTCATGCATTTTCTAATAGTCATTGTTGAAGTTAATATCGATAACAAGATGAATAACCTTAATGCAAAACAGAATAGAAACTCAACTATAACACTATAAGAATAGCTATAGAATTTTTTATGTCGCTTATACATCTCTATTGCCTTCAAATCAGTGAAAGTAGTAATATGTAATATAAATTGATATATTTTATATGCCTGTAGTTATGTTGTGAATTTTATACTTCCGAGAAAATGGGGAATAAAGTAAACATTAGAAAAACTTACATTTTTAGTAACACAGAAAATTAATTTATTTTGAAAATTTACAATAGAAACCATTAAGTTTTTAACAATGCCGCCAACTTCTGAAACAAATATTCAGCTACAACTTTCTATATGAAGTAGTTTCAGAAATATTTATATTTTTGTACATAAGGAAAAAAATAAGTTTTGCGCATAACACATATTACGTAATAACATAATTCGAATTTTTAATTAATATTATACAAAATTACGCAGAAAATTAGCTATTGTTATAGTGTTATAGTTGAGTTTCTATTCTGTTTCGCATTAAGGTTATTCATCTTGTTATCGATATTAACTTCAAAAATGACTTTTAGAAAATGCATGACCTACATTATGTAACCAAAGCTTATTATAGAAACCATTCATGGCTTAATTTTATAAAATCACTTGGAATTTTCTGCATAATTTTGTATGATATTAATTAAAAATTCGAATTGTGTTATTACGTAATATGTGTTATGCGAAAAACTTATTTTTTTTCCTTATGTACAAAAATATAAATATTTCTGAAACTACTTCATATAGAAAGTTGTAGTTGAATATTTGTTTCATAAGTTGGCGGCATTGTTAAAAACGTAATAGATTTTTTATGTCACTTATACATCTCTATTGCCTTCAAATCAGTCAAAGTAGTAATATGTACTCGTAATATAAATTGATATATTTTATATGCCTGTAGTTATGTTGTGAATTTTATACTTCCGAGAAAATGGGGAATAAAGTAAACATTATAAAAATCATTACGTTTTTAACAATGCCGCCAACTTATGAAACAAACATTCAGGTACAACCTTCTATATCAAATAGTTTCAGAAATATTTATATTTTTATGCATAAGGAAAAAAATAAGTTTTACACAAAAAAGTATTACGTAATTAAAACACAATTCGAATTTTTAATTAATTTTATACAAAATTACGCTGAAAATTCCAAGTAATTGTTTGAGACAAGAGAAAGAAATTTTGATTTATTTATCTGTTTATTTATTTATTTACTTACTTATTTACTTATTTATTTATTTACTTATTTATTTATTAATTTATTTATTCATTCATTTATTCATTCATTTATTCATTCATTCATTCATTGATTCTTTCATTCATTTATTCATGTATTCATTGATTCATTTATTTATTCATTGATTCATTCATTCACTTATTTATTTATTTATTTATTTATTCATTCATTTATTCATTGATTGATTGGTTGATTGATTGATTGATTCATTCATCCATTCATTCATTCATTCATATATTCATTTATTCATAGATTCATTCATTCATTTATTCATTTATTTATTCATTTATTCATGTATTCATTTATTCATTGATTCATTGATTCATTTATTCTTTTATTTATTTATTTATTTATTTATTTATTTATTTATTTATTCATTTATTCATTCATTTATTCATTCATTCATTTATTCATTCGTTCATTCATTCATTCATTCATTCATTTATCAAAATTTGACGTCTGATCTTACTTTAAAACACTCCGTATAATATGTGAACTAAGTTTTTAATTGATTTTCATTTCATGTTTTTGGAGAAAAGTCTAATGTATCATTTTCGGTTTACAAATGCATGCATTGCATAACATTATAAAAATGCGATGCAGTCATAAGATGACTATTTTACCATTTTGAGCAGTGTGTTATTTTTTTCATAAATTGGATGGACAACAATATTGGTACCAAATGCTGTTATACTTTGAAGTATACAAAATATTACAATAAATTATGCAGCATAATTTTTTGGAAGAATTAAAATTTTGGATAAGATAAATTCTAAATTTAGTTACCTCATTTTCTTTTATTTTCAGGAGAGAAATGGAAGCATGATCGAAAAAAGCTCGCACCATTTTTTTATTTCTCTACCCTGAAGTTGTACATTGATACTCAAAGCAAAAATATTGATACTATGATAAAGAAACTGTCCAGCTATGTAGACACTCCTGAGTTCAACATATTGCCTGTAACAATGTATTGTGCATTGGAGAGTATTTTAAGTAAGTATTATAACATTGACACGGAACTATGAGAATTTTCGTGGTCATAAAAAGTAAATATAAATTTTTCATTGTAATCAAAGGTTTTACACCATTAGGATGGTTTGTGACATAGATAATATCAGTATTTAGAGAAATTTTTAGTAACTGTCAGATGTGGAGAGCTGAAAAACCTTTTATTTTAATGCAACCCAGGCCAAATTGTGAGGCTTGAAGAGGAGTATGCAGACCATCGGCGTGATGTAGATGCGTAGTAGGCTAACTTGTGCTCTCTTAGGTGAGGATCAATCCCTTTTGGACTAATTTGTATAACTTTTGCTCAAAATATTATCACGTCATCTCTATTGTCGCTAGATAAGAGCGAGTTGATGAATGGTTATTAAATAAACAATTAAAATGAGTAGGCCAATAGTGTGGCTTCGAGAAAGAGTCGTGCTGCAGCTTGGGTTCGAACCTCGCTTTGGCTCATCATATAGCTGAGTTTTTCTTTTTGTTTAACAAAATTTGTGACTGTTTGTGCAGGCATTGTAATCCAGATTGTTTTTTTCTCTTTCGCGGCAAATAGACCCGGGTTCGCCATTGACATTTACTTCATAACGTTGGGAGTAGGTAACATTGATCAATCGGTTTATTCCCTCCATTTTTAGTAATCAGCTATGGAGTTTGCTACAAGTGTGGAAAGGTTGAATTTCTTCTTCGAAAAAAAAAAACTGAAAATAGGTCAAAATTCAATGAGTGTGAACGTGAAATCGAAGATTATTGGGATGTGGAAAAATGACTGGAGATAATATCTAACTTCATTCCAAAATTGAAGGGTTCAGAACCATAGTAGGCCAAGTGCCATATATTAAAGACGTAGACAACAAGGTTTAAAATTAAGTTATTACCATAATTCAATGGAAACATATAGCAAGTAATATAAAGTATACATATTAAAACTAAATGATATGTCAATCTTCATTAAACTATGATATTCACTTAACCTTAATCCTCACTTTCTCCGTTTTTGATAAATGGCGCTTGGCCCATTATGGCTCTGAACCCTTCAATTCGCTGATTTAATCAACCCATTGTGGATTAATTAATTTTTCCTACAAAATATGCAATTTTTTAATAAGTTTCATAACAGACATATTGTTATATAACCCACAGTTTGGAAGATAGATTGGATTTGCAGTAAAAACTTCACTTTTAACACGAATTTAGTTCCTTTTCGCATACGCCTCAACTCCGGTTCCATGAGCCAGTGGAGAACAGAATGTTAGGTTACCGCATGGGTTGAAACATAGTGAGTATCAGGCAAATTCCCAAACTCGAAAGCTGTTGAGTGTTTGACGCAGATATCTTCATGTAAATGATGAATTCATAATTGTGTCATATTTTTCCAGCAACGTCTGTATCTACAATGGTCGACTGTTCCAAAATCAAGGCGCTACTGGAATTTACTAAATTGTAAGTAAATATTCTCGAATTGATGTAATTTTACATATTTATAATAAAATTAATACATTTTTTGTCAATAGAATATGAAACGTAACTGGCGGTCGTATATATCGATTGTAACAATGATAGTATCCTTGGATAATAAGGAAGGCTGTGGAATACCATATAAACTGCAGTTTCACTATTTTCGTGTAGTATTTTTTATTGATGTTGTAAAATAAAATTATATGAATAATTTAAAATCAATTCATATTAAATAATAACGTGAAGATTTTATAAAAGTCGTATTTACATGTTTGTAAAAAACCTAATCTCAGGAAAATAGCTTTCCACCTCACCATGTTTGCTAAAGTCCTCGGAAAACGATATAAATTCGAATCGTTTGCACCCTAGTGTATACTGACGTTCAAAGATATCTGACTCTATTAATCGATAGTGATCAATAATTTGTTGGTCTAACAAGCAAACGTTCTGATGGGGGCAGATAAAAAAGTAAATTTTTTTCCTTCCACCATGTAAATAATGTCAAAAGAAGTGCTTATACAAATTTTGACCACTGGACCGCAATTACGAGGGCGTCCAGAAAGTGATTTTCCCTGGGGCCGTTTATAGAAAAAAACACAATTGCATAGAAATATTTATTGAAACAGATACAGCAATTGTTGCGCTATTTCTAAACATACCCCCACTAAAATTGAGACATTTGTCATACCATGAGATCAATTTTTGTGTCGTAAAGTCAGCCGCCTCACATCGGAACCAGCGTTTGACTGCGTTTACACACCTCTCTGTCGATCCCATGATATGAGAAATGTCTCAATTCCGATGAAAAATATGTTGAAAAATAGCTCAAGAATTGCTGTATGTGTTCCAATAAATTTGTCCTATGAAATTGTGTTTTTTTTTCCTGTTAACCAGTAGCGGCTGGTGGTCAAAATAATGAGTGTGCTATAATCTCTATATCGGCCTAATGTAGAGGCCTACACTTATGTATTTATCCTAATTTGGAATCTCGCCTAGTGATGAAATATGAAGTCCATACGACGTTTTTTCGTACTGCAGAACTAGTCATTTGGTGTTAAACCCCTCCATCTTGGACATCATACTCTTTTCTATTGACAGTATTGCAAGAGCAGAGAGACGATCCTGGGACATAGTTTTCCTTAAAAACGTTTTTATGCGTTTCAAGCAAGAAAAACATATTTCTGGCTCAGCTGTGGTCATTGGTGTTGTAACCAAAATATTTAACAACTTTGTTACTTCACGGAATGGATCCCGTGAATTGTTGGAGACTATGTTTTGTAACAATTGAACAGCCATCTATATTTCGGAAGTCGGATCTTCCGTATAGAACTCCAAGTTGTGTCTGGAACACTCTTTTGTTCAGTATAGTATAGCTGTTGACAGCAACTTTAGCTGGTAGATGGCAGCAGCAGTCGGACACTTGAATTACTAAATACATTGTACATAGTTCCGAGTTCTTCCACAAACAAGCATTCTTTCGTTACGCTTTACTTTTGCAATCTCCAAGCTGTGTTGTGCTGAAGCTGACTACAGCACTTTCCCGCGTAAAAATAGCCAATCATAGCAGTGATTTCAGCTTTGCACATGCGCATAACTGTCTACATTTTTCATGTGGAGCTTTGAGTAGCACAACGAACCCCCTGAGGCACCAAAGAGCGGAGAGCGAAGACTAAACACTTTATAACGCGTCATGAACATAACCACGGGAAATTGTCAAATAACAAATCAAATATTATAGTGGTATTGCAAATACATTATTTGAGCAAAAATTATCATTGTGCTGTAGCACTGTAGCACATAAGGACGGGCCGCCCCTGCTGTTAACGACTCCTGGCGAACTTATTTTTTTACGGCCCTCGTAATTGCGGTCGAGTGGCCAAAATTTGTATAAGCACTTCTTTTGACATTATTAACATGGTGGAAGAAAAAAATTAACTTTTTTTATCTGCCCCCATCAGAACGTTTGCTTGTAAGTACTTCTGTAAATAGATGGCGATCTTGCCCCCCTAATAAAAGATGTAGGTCATCCCATATTATTTGCAGATGACACAAGTATAGTAATTACAGCAAATAACTCCAACACATTCCAATCTTCAACAGGGGAACTTCTCTTCAAAATATGTGACTGGTTATCAGTCAATAAATTGGTATTAAATTGTAACAAAACTAACATAATTCAATTTAAATCCTGTGCAAATTCAACCTCGCAAACTTCTAGCGCAATAATTAACAACAGGTCCCTATTAGAAACAACGACAACCAAATTTCTTGGCTTAAAAATCGATAATGTGTTAAATTGGAAAAATCATATTAAAGAAATTACCCCCAAACTAAATTCATCATGTTTTGCTATTAGATGTATGCAAAAGATAGTAAATATCAATACCTTAAAAACAATATACTTTGCATACTTCCACTCGGTAATGAGTTTTGGAATAATATTCTGGGGAAATTCCACAGATAGTAACAGTATATTTCTATTACAAAAAAGAGTAATTAGAATAATAGTAGGTGCCAAATCTAGGGAATCTTGTAAGACTATTTTAAAAAACTACAAATAAGCCCATGGCTTGTCAGTATATATTTTCATTAATAGTCTTCCTCGTATGTAATCGTGAAAACTTTGTAACTAATTCAACAGTTCATAGCATAAATACACGTCAAAGAAATGACTTTCGTACTCCATCGGCAAGTCTATCGTGCTATCAAAAAGGAGTGCGTTATATGGCAGTAAAAATTTTTAATAGCCTCCCTATCGATATAAAAAATGAAACTCAAAACATAAAATTATTTAGGGCCAAATTAAACAAGTACCTAATTTCTCACGCCTTCTATTCTGTAGGTGAATTCATGACATTCAGTAACACTTCATGAAATTGATACTAAAACTATGTGTTGTACTAGTAGACTATATTGTAAATCTCGTCTATATATATATATATATATATATATATATATATTTCATCTAGACTGTGACTATAAATTAAGACTTTATAACAGTATTAAGTATTTTGACTTGTTCCATATTCTAGCTGTAAAGCAATGTATGAATACCATGGAATGTTAATAAATACAATACAATATAATAGTCACTGTTCCCAGTCATAGATAAATATACCCGCATTATAGAATTCGATTTTTCATCCCACTCTACAACACTGAGTATGGGTGGAAACTGCTGGTATTGTCTATTAGAAGAATAATTTACGATTAATCTACATAATAATTTAACGACTCGCAATAATGGTGCCATCTATTGAGAACTAGCGGAACTCTTTTAGAGTTTGTTTTATAATAAAGTAGAATTTATTGCGCACAAATGTGCATTGAGAGTCTATAAATCGTCTTTCTTGCTGTAAGAGTTTAAGTTTTCGTCCGCTTGGTGGAAACCTGGTTTCTCGCAGATCTCGTGATGGAAGCCGTGAATGGAGAATCGAGTTAGCACATGATGCTGTGGTTGATCGGGGTTCGCCCACAGTCTACTATATACAGTCGCGAAGCTTGAGGTGATTTTTTGCAAATCTCGTGATAAAGCGCTCCAAGCGGTTAGCAACTAGAAACAATAGACTATCCACGGTCGACTTTGGACTGAATCGTATTTCCATCGAGTGCTAGCTCGTTGCGTATTTTACATTGATGCTTGTGAAATGTTCGTTATTGGTTGTAATGAAAATGTTAATGGCTAAAATACAATAATTGGAATAATTATATTTTACTAGAGACGTATAAAAATTAAGTTTGTTTTAATGAAATTTATTGATCACGTTTTATTTTCAATTCTGGTGGGATTATTATTGCTTAGCCCTACTTTTTTTTCAAAGGATATGTTTTTAATTATAGTTAATTTTGTTGTTATTTTTATTTGTTACTTTATTAGAGACGTAGAAAAAGTCTGTTACAATAAAATTTATTAATCACGTTTTATTTCCAATTCTGGTGTGATTATTATTGCTTAACCTCAACTACGTAAGCCTACACTACAAGTACCGGTACACGTACATAAGTTAATCCATTAATTCATATTTCCATTATTATTGTTGTAAAGGGAAATGCATATTAATATTTATTGGTTTCATAGTTAATTATCGCTATAATCTTGAATGAGCGAAGCTATTATAGTCAATTTCAGTTCGTTTTGTACAAACAAAAATAATATTAACCTATTTCTTGCAGGTATCTTCGAGTTTGTGGTGGAATTAACTTTATGCATTTAATATTTCAATAATGGAAGGAAGGTGTTAATTTTTCCAAAAGAACACGACAACGAAAGTGTAACATATTTCGTCGGCTGCTAGGAGAGAGATCTGCGATGATGAGGCGATAGTAGCGATCCTAGTGGTGGGCAACTATCCATGTTTGCATTTTTACTACATATTGAGCTTCGCGACTGTATATAGTAGACTGTGGTTCGCCCATGCTCGATTTATCATTGCTTCTGTGGCGTAGAAGTCCATATCGATCTCGCTTCGCTTCCTTATTCTCTCTGCTAGGAGCCTAGGAGGTCGTCATATAAAAAAAGAATAAAGTTTGTTTTATATCTTTGTTTCTGACTTATGCCGTGGTTGAAAGTTCGCTTACAAGATCATAAAGTCGTAGGTCGGATACCTTTAAACGTCAGTGTACAACACATAATTACCACACATTATGTAATCATTTTTAAAACTATTAATTGCTATTTTGTTTTGTGAGTCTGTATTAATTGAGAATTAATTTTAATAGAACAAAAACAGACACAAGTCAGTAATTTTGATTCCTTTTTAAAAATTATCCGTTCTTTTGTGTTTATTGTTTGTCCATATACCTACAGTCCTCTGGCGTTAATTAATTAATTTTAGATTATTTATTTTATTTTAGAACATTTTTATGCAAATGTAAAGACATTTATTGGTCATTTTACAGCCATTTTTATGTCATCAATATCTGCTCCCTAGTAATAAATGTTGATTTGTTTAAAAATACAGGTTTTATTCACTTTCAGTTATTTTATTTCGTTTTAAATATACTGCAGTCTACTTAAAGTGCCCCATTTTGTATTTCTGTTTATAGTCAACCTTCTCAGGGAGATGCACTATCACCTTTACTTTTTAACTTCGCTTTAGAATATGCCATTAGGAAAGTCCAGGATAACAGAGAGGGTTTGGAATTGAATGGGTTACATCAGCTGCTTGTCTATACGGATGACGTGAATATGTTAGGAGAAAATACACAAACGATTAGGGAAAAGACGGGAATTTTACTGGAAGCAAGTAAAGAGATAGGTTTGGAAGTAAATCCCGAAAAGACACAGTATATGATTATGTCTCGTGACGGGAATATTGTACGAAATGGAAATATAAAAATTGGAAATTTATCTTTTGAAGAGGTGGAGAAGTTCAAATATCCTGGAGCAACAGTAACAAATATAAATGATACTCGGGAGGAAATTAAACACAGAATAAATATGAGAAATGCCTGTTATTATCCGGTTGAGAAGCTTTTATCATCCAGTCTGCTGTCAAGAAATCTGAAAGTTAGAATTTATAAAACAGTTATATTACCGGTTGTTCTTTATGGTTGTGAAACTTGGACTCTCACTTTGAGAGAGGAACAGAGATTAAGGGTGTTTGAGAATAAGGTGCTTGGGAAAATATTTGGGGCTAAGAGGGATGAAGTTACAGGAGAATGGAGAAAGTTACACAACACAGAACTGCACGCATTGTATTCTTCACCTGACATAATTAGTAACATTAAATCCAGACGTTTGAGATGGGCAGGGCATGTAGCACGTATGGGCGAATCCAGAAATGCATATAGAGTGTTAGTTGGGAGGCCGGAGGGAAAAAGACCTTTAGGGATACCGAGACGTAGGTGGGAGGATAATATTAAAATGGATTTGAGGGAGGTGGGATATGATGATAGAGAATGGATTAATCTTGCTCAGAATAGGGACCAATGGCGGGCTTATGTGAGGGCGGTAATGAACCTCCGGGTTCCTTAAAAGCCAGTAAGTAAGTAAGACAATCTTCTAGCTGGCTTTGATTTTCACTTTCTTTGTTGTTGTCACTAATTATTGTAAATACATTTCTTTGTTATTACTGCTGTCTGAAGTGCCCAACAGACTACAAGCTACAGAATGCTACGGCCTTGGTTTGGCATTGATTCTCTGTTCTGGATATCGAGAGTTCGAAGATCTGAAAAGCGATGCATCGAGAACATGCACAGAATTTTGAAGGGTTTTATTGACAATAGAGAAAAAACCAGCCAAACAGGTAAGAAACACATTCTGCTATTCCATTCGGCTGTATTTTCTTATACTTTAAGCAATTTAATCTCATGAACAATAATTGTACAGATGTTCGAAACAAAGAGTTTGTAATATATAACTAGAGACACCAGCGGCACTAGTTTCGCGTACAAAATTGAACCGCTGTTCGGCCGCCATTAAAGGGAGTTGATGCTTCGCCGGGAGTGCGAGCAGTTCATGCTTATTGAGGAGTACGAATAAATATAAGTACACCTGAAGGGAAATAATGATAAAATGGTGAAATACTGCGCCGCAAATAATTGTTCGAACATAGCTACTATTGTAGGATGCTCAGGAAAGTATGCCTATCTTAATATTCGGAAGAATGTTCCAAATGCAGTTCCTCCTTTGAATGTGTTTACAGAATGTCGGAATATTTCTTGGATAAAGTTTTTCCAGAAACACATTAATCAGGTTTATAAGGTTGGTTTCAACAATGTCTGTAACGGTTAGGTGCCATCATATTACAGTGGATTATAATAGCAGAGTGCATAAGAAAATCGTCGGACTATATCTATCTAAAACTGTTTTGTTTCACAATAAATGAATTAATCATGTAATTTCCGTATTGTACAGTAGGCCTATGTACTTCTAGTTTTTGGTTGTATTAAATGCAAAGAAATTAGTGAAAATATAGCTGATGGCCTATTATTACCACTACTACTACGTCTACTATGACCACTACTATTAGGCCTACTATTACCACTACTACTAGGTCTATTAGTACACTACTACTAACTAGGTCTCACTACTACTAGGCCTACTAATACTATCAAAACTAGGCCTACTATTACCATTACTACTAGGCCTATTATTACCACTACTACTAGGCCTACTAATACTATCAAAACTAGGCCTACTATTACCATTACTACTAGGTCTATTAGTACACTACTACTAACTAGGTCTCACTACTACTAGGCCTACTAATACTATCAAAACTAGGCCTACTATTACCATTACTACTAGGCCTATTATTACCACTACTACTAGGCCTACTAATACTATCAAAACTAGGCCTACTATTACCATTACTACTAGGTCTATTAGTACCACTACTACTAACTAGGTCTCACTACTACTAGGCCTACTAATACTATCAAAACTAGGCCTACTATTACCATTACTACTAGGCCTATTATTACCACTACTACTAGGCCTACTAATACTATCAAAACTAGGCCTACTATTACCATTACTACTAGGTCTATTAGTACACTACTACTAACTAGGTCTCACTACTACTAGGCCTACTAATACTATCAAAACTAGGCCTACTATTACCATTACTACTAGGCCTATTATTACCACTACTACTAGGCCTACTAATACTATCAAAACTAGGCCTACTATTACCATTACTACTAGGTCTATTAGTACCACTACTACTAACTAGGTCTCACTACTACTAGGCCTACTAATACTATCAAAACTAGGCCTACTATTACCATTACTACTAGGTCTATTATTACCACTACTACTAGGCCTACTAATACCACCAAAACTAGGCCTACTATTACCACTACTACTAGGCCTACTAATACTATCAAAACTAGGCCTCCTATTACCATTACTACTAGGTCTATTATTATCACTACTACTAGGTCTATTATTACCACTACTATTAGGCCTACTATTACCACTACTACTAGGTCTATTAGTACCACTACTACTAACTAGGTCTCACTACTACTAGGCCTACTAATACCACCAAAACTAGGCCTACTATTACCATTACACTAGGCCTACTAATACTATCAAAACTAGGCCTCCTATTACCATTACTACTAGGCCTATTACCACTACTACTAGGTCTATTATTACCACTACTACTAGGCCCACTATTACCACTACTACTAGACCTACTATTACCACTACTCCTAGGTCTATTATTACCGCTACTAATTGCATTAAAATGTCTGTACTGACCTCTAACTTGGTGGTCATCAACTACACAATGAATAGATTGTTTTGTGTAAAATTTATTCTCATTATATATTTTAAATCAGTTTCCAGAATTTTTATGATCTCATATTTCACCACTAAATATTTTCTAAACCCCATATACCTTCCTTTTCCTTTGCATGAAAGGACTGAAATATAGATCATTTTAAATATTACAGTAAATATTCATTATTAAGTCCTTAAAACAATACTAGTAATACTGAAAATTAATGTTGACATTGCCATTATTCAATATTTCACATACTTATCCCGAGTGTATATGGGTCATTTAATTTATTTTTTTTAATATCGCCAAAGATGAATCATTATAATACTTTAATAAATATAGCGCTCCACTGCCATTCATGTTTATTTCATCATGACTCATCATTTGTAAAAGATGTTTAAAACAGTGTCTATCACCAGGCTACATCAATGTATTGTGGTAATGTTTTCGAATTTCGCGCCGCAAACACTCCCTTTAATGGCGGATGCTAGCCGATTCAATTTGTGACATTTTTCTTGCCTGCCACTCACGGGTATGTGTCTCTAGTAAGTATTACAAACTCTTTGGTTCGAAACAAGATCACAACATATCTAATCAAATCAGAGCTTCAAACTGCAGTCGATTTCAACTATTACGCAGTACAAAATCTGTCTAAAAATACTCTTAATTTAAGCCTAGCTGCTGAAGTGTACAATGAAGTTGGTTTTTAGTAACTGAACCAAATAATTTGTCTATTTCCTACGGGAAATTTTGTCGTTTCCGTAGTCTCCCGTATTTTCTTAAAAAAAAAAGTTGGCAACCCTAGTGGGGAAATTAGCTACAGAATTTTCCCTAATGACGAACCAACAATTTACATGTAAAAAAAAGCGCGCAATATGTATATGTTATAATAATATAACATAGAATGTACTGAGTCAGCTATTCTGTTTGTTCTCATATTGTCGGCATCTGCTAACCTCTATGCGATATTTATTACATGAAATAGTTAAGTATTGTGTAAACGAGGAACTGAAATCTATATATATATATATATATATATATATATAATTTGAACTGGTAATGGAAATTACGGGAAAACGGCTGAACGGATTTTAATAAATGGCCCTCATTTTGAAGCTTGGAACCTAAAGGTTTTCGGAAAAGTAGTAGTTTTCAGTGAAATGTCAATTTTCCTACATAATTTTCCTATTTTCCAAAATCCATCTGTTGTCAGTTTTGAGAACTAATTTTATTCAATTACGGCCGACTTGATTGAATTTCAGAACAAAACACACACTACAATAAACAATAGGCTATTACGCGAAGGCCATGACCTACAGGATTGCCGACATATTTAGAGCTCAATTCAATTTGTTATTAAAAACTGATTCTGCAGTGTATAATTTTCTGAGTACAGCTGTGTATTGGATATTCAAATCTATGAAACTTGAGGTGGTTTGATGACATTATTACCATTAGAAATTAAATATTATTATAGTTAATATCATGATGCGCCTATTTTTTCATTAATTGTACATAATATTGATGCTATATTGATGACATGAAAGTGAAACGTTTTGTGGTTATGTAAGTAAATGTAGAGAATATCTTAATTTAGATCTTCATTTCTATAATTTACTGAGTGGCTGCTATATATAACTACAAAACTTAAGTAAGATAATAATATTGTTATTAAAAATCAAATATTTTTATACTTATTAACCCAGTGGGGTTGGGTCTTTTTCATATACTTAATGGCGATGTAGTGTAGATATTGATATGTGTCATTGTCTTCAGTATTGGCTCGAGAGAGCGCAAAAATTACAATTCCTAAGGAAAGATCAAAAGGTATTACTTACTGATAAAATAAGAGGCCTAGAAAATTTTGTAGTCTCCAGATCATTTCAGCAAGATCTCTTAGTAGGATAAAATGATTTTACGCTCTACATTTCAAGTTCTACATGCAGCAGCTATACGAAAATGCTATTGTTCGAAAGCTTAGCATACCTGACATTTTTTTAACTTTTGCCTACAATCCACAATGACCTGAAATAGCTACAGCTATCGTCCTGACATTGATACTTGCGTTTTCGCGTTGAAACTCAAAAACTGAAGTTGGATAGGTTCAAGAAAAAGTATTTGGCCTAAAAAATCCATTCAGAGGGAGTATGTTTCATTATTATGAAAGCAAATAACTATCAAAAAGACAAGTATTCTTCATTGAAAATAAATCTGAAAATTTTTTATTTGAACGTCCAATGAACTTAGTTTGCAGCAGTATTTGCTGCACAAGCCACTAGTTTAAATATAAATATGACTGTGGTAAAAGATAATTAGATGAATATAGCAGCTGGGACGATTTATATACACTTGTTTATTATAGAATTTAAAAAAAAGAAAAGAAATGAGAATTTCAATCTTAGCATGTAAACAAGTTTTGAATGCGTAAAATAAATGCGATAGGGTGAAAACTTTCACTAAAACCAGAAGTAAGTGTAAGTTAAACCAACATAAGTTGAATAATTATATGATAGAAAATTTGTTATTAAATTGTGTAAATATTGTGTATTATCATTATTTGTGAATGTATCAGTTTTAAGATTAAGTTTATGTACTTTTGAACTATTAATAAATAATACCTATAATAATATAAAAATTAAAGTTATGTACCTGCAACGAATGAAAGCCACATTATAATTATTCTCTATATCTTTCCAGAGAGGAATAGTCACCCGTCCCTGCTGGATATGCTTCTGGACTTGAAGGATAAGAACATCTTCACAGAAAAGGATGTGGTTGATGGGTTAATAACCATCATTTCAGCGGTAAGTATCGTATTATGTCCCATATTTTGTTTTTAGTCAGTAAAAGATTTTAAGCTACCTATAGTGAAAGAGGTATTTATCTAAGACTAACTCCATTACACAAATCCTAACTCTGGAAAAACATGGCGGCCATCGAAGTTGGTCAGCTGGCAATAGCCAAGACCGGGCTTCAATGCAAACTACTGTCATTGCAAGTTATCTTGAACCTTACATCCCCTAAGTCTGTCTTTGGAACTGCTCGGTACGGCGTGTACTCATCAACGTAACGGCACGGCAAGGATGCCCTCCCTCGGGTAACGTGACTCTTTTCAGAAAACGTTGGTTCTTTCACTTTGCGGCTTTCTACTGTAAAAGAACTTGGTTCAATACAGACATCATCTCACGACACTCCGGTTTTGAGAGGAGATCATAGCTTCGTAGCAGGTTTTAATTAACCTGCAATGAGTAAATATTTAAATATAATCGTGTGCACACTTCTCTCTCATCCGGGCTGGGGATCGGCAATGGAGGAGTTACTACAACTACTTCTATACATTATATAGGCTTGCATGACTTACACCTATAGCTGATATGTATATATTCTTATAACAATATTTTACAGGCTTATTATTTGAATTTACATTTATACACAATCCATATCCCTATCATTGCTGCCATCATCGCTTGTTCCAAAATTAATTATTTATTAATTAATTATTTCGCCAATGGCATCATCCATTCGAAATTATCTTCTTAATCGTAGGTACTACTTTCTGAACAAGATAGAATTCTTCGATTGTATCCCGAATGACATATTGATCGAAGTCGTCCACTTCAACTTCACACAAGTCTAATTCTGGAATGAAATAATATGTTTAGTAGAACTATAAGAAAATAATAACTTGCAACAGTAATTCATTATGTCACTCTCAATACAGACACTATTGTACATAACTATTATATCAATAATTTCTAAACATTACATACCTATTCTTTCCCGGAGTAGTGTGAGGTTCATTCGGTTGTAATTCAATATTATTTTTAATTCTCTTCACGGAACTAATACTTTTGCCAGAGTATTTAGCCGCTTTCTTATATTCCTTAGCAAGAGGTTCCAGCAAATATTTGTTTAATTTTTCCTCCTCGCAACGCTTAATTTTATTATATTTACGATAATTTCTCTTTCTCGGCTATGGATAACAGCGTTACTTTTTCTCCGCGGTGGTGTGATTTCACCATAATTACTACCCTGTGGTTGCTGCTCCATGGTAACACTACTGGTACGCAGTGAAGGAAATAGTACAATGTTTTTTGACAAGAGATTATGATGCGGAGCATGCGCAAACAACTCAGTTGGCTCCACCCGCGTTACGCGCTTCCTTCCCTCTGCCCCTCTGACCCCGCTCAGAAGGTTCAAGATAACTTGCAATAACAGTATTGGTCATTGGCTGAGAAGGAACTGCTTACTGAAGGACGCACTGAAAGGAATAGTGAACGGGAGAAGAGATCGGGGCAGAAGAAGATATCAGATAGTAGACGACATTAAAAGGAATGTTAAATAAAGAATTACAATTACAATTATCATCTTATCGTCTATGAATAGCCTCTGTAGTTTAAAGGAACGCTAAATAAAGAATTATTACAATTACAATTATCATCTTATTGTCTATGAATACTTTCTGTAGTTTAAAAGGAACGTTAAATAAAGAATTACAGTTACAATAATCATCTTATCGTCTATGAATAGCCTCTGTAGTTTAAAGGAACGCTAAATAAAGAATTATTACAATTACAATTATCATTTTATCGTCTATGAATACTCTCTGTAGTTTAAAAGGAACGTTAAATAAAGAATTACAATTACAATTATCATTTTATCGTCTATGAATAGTCTCTGTAGTTTAAAGGAACGCTAAATAAATAATTATTACAATTACAATTATTATCTTATCGTCTATGAATACTCTCTGTAATTTAAAAGGAACGTTAAATAAAGAATTACAATTACAATAATTATCATCTTATCGTCTGTGAATAGCCTCTGTAGTTTAAAAGGAACGTTACATAAAGAATTACAATTACAATTATCTTATCGTCTATGAATAGCCTCTGTAGTTTAAAAGGAACGTTAAATAAATAATTACAATTACCATCTTATCGTCTATGAATAGCCTCTGTAGTTTAAAGGAACGCTAATTAAAGAATTATTACAATTACAATTATCATCTTATCGTCTATGAATACTCTCTGTAGTTTAAAAGGAACGTTAAATAAAGAATTACAGTTACAATTATCATCTTATCGTCTATGAATAGCCTCTGTAGTTTAAAAGGAATGTTAAATAAAGAATTACAATTAATTATCATTTTATCGTCTATGAATAGCCTCTATAGTTTAAAAGGAACGTTAAATAAAGAATTACAGTTACAATTATCATTTTATCGTCTATGAATTGTCTCTGTAGTTTAAAGGAACGCTAAATAAAGAATTATTAGGCTACAAATAGCCTACAATTATTATCTTATCGTCTATGAATAGTCTCTGTAATTTAAAAGGAACGTTAAATAAAGAATTACAATTACAATAATTATCATCTTATCGTCTGTGAATAGCCTCTGTAGTTTAAAAGGAACGTTAAATAAAGAATTACAATTACAATTATCATCTTATCGTCTATGAATAGCCTCTGTAGTTTAAAAGGAACGTTAAATAAAGAATTACAATTACAATTATCATCTTATCGTCTATGAATAGCTTCTGTAGTTTAAAAGGAACGTTAAATAAAGAATTACAATTACAATTATCATCTTATCGTCTATGAATCCTCTGTAGTTTAAAAGGAACGTTAAATAAAGAACAACAATTACAATTTATCATCTTATCGTCTAAGAATAGCGTCTGTAGTTTAAAAGGAATGTTGAATAAATAATTACAATTACAATTATCATCTCATCATATTTAAATGGTTTGCTTGCTTTTGGACTCACGGTATATTCATGTGGCACAATAATAGTTGAAACTACACAAGTTACCAACAGTGTTCTGAGTTTTACCTTTATGACTGTTTATCGTAATACCTTAATCATATGTTTAATTAACATGTAACAATTTGGTTATTCTTAAAATTCTCGTGATGGCAGTGCCACAAATAACATTTTTTTCTTTCACACGCTTGATTATTTCTTTTAGGGTTCCGACACAACCGCCACCTCCACTTCCTTGACATGTTGGCTGCTAGCAAAACACCCAGATATTCAGGTACGTAAAGCGAAGATGACTAACTCGGATGTAATATACAAATCTGGCTTTCAGGTAGTAGCTCCCTGTAAAGGGAGCTTAAGGACTTTACTAATAGACGGTAATTATACACAGTATTTAAAGGGTGTAAATGATATGTTGTTATTGAAGTGTTGTATCAGTGAAGAAATATGTTGTTTCAGTGAAGTGTGTTGTGTCAGTGAAGTGTGTTGTGTAAGTGAAACGTGTTCCTGTCAGTGAAGCTTTATAATTTATAGTGGCAGTGCAAAGTATTTGAACAGTGTAATGTTTTTTGAAGTGTTAGGGAAATCAGGATAGAATCAGTGAAATGTGTCGTAGTTCCAGTGCAGTGGGTGAGTTGACAGCGAAATGAGTGTAATGTTGAAAGTTACTTGTGCAGATATGAACATATCATACTCGTGGGTTTTAGTTCGAACTTAGGTTTAAGATACAAATTAGATTTATTTCAAATTTATTTTAAGTGATCGTTTCATTTAATTTAGGATATTCCCTGATATTATTTATTATTATTATTATTATTATTATTATTAATTATTAGTATTATTATTAATTATATTGTAACGTTTTATTTTTACTAACAACAATGTAACTTTATTTTCTCAACAATAGGATTTGCTCTCCACACCGTAACACAGTATTCGTTAGTGCACTCCACTGACAATGACAATTTACTTGGACTATTACGAACAACAATGAACTGTTAATCTTAACTAATATTTACAAAGCACTATTTACAAATCAGACCTGTCAGTTCTCAGTTCACAGTTCTTCTAGCACAGTCACTCGAGTTCACAGTATCTCGAACCACAGACCTTCAGAGACACTCCACTGTACTCGAACTCAGGTCCCTCCAACTGCGGTCCACTGCACTCGAACTCAGGCCTTCGGATGCTGACACAGTTGCGGACGCACACTCAAGTCGAACTCCGGTACACAAGACTGGCTGGCTTGCTCTGTTCACTGGCTTACTGACTGAAGTAATCACGAATCACACACTGTCCGAGTTCCCCCGTGTTTCTTCTTTTATAACCACAGTGATGTAGCCTGGAAAGTTCGAATTCGAGATTTTTCCACTTCGACGGACTTCTCGGCCTCTCTAGGCAAGCAGAAGATGCTCGCGCAAACTCCCTCGCCGCGTAGGCCCTTTCCCCTCTCTTCTCTCCGCCGCGCGCCGTCCCTCAGTGCTCCGTGGAGCCCGCGCGATCTGCTCTCTTGCGGGACGCTGGTCGTGAGTTCGAATGTCACGTCGCTGTCACAATATTTTTAATTAATAAGTTTATCATTGTCATTATTGAGTGTAATTAGTTACCACTGCCACCGGTGTATACCCATTGCAGTGTGAATAAATACATACAAAGCAGGTTTGAATAATCTCAAGGAAAAATTGTTACGGGGCCGGGTATCGATCCCGGGACCCTTCGCTTAGCGCGCGATGTAATAGTTTGATTTGGATTAATTTTACATTTTACAGATTTGAACTCTGGAACATAACAAGCGCTCTATTAATACTGTATTCTATGCTTCGAGAGGGGGGAATAGCTCTGACGTCATAATTAATTTAATGTAACCGTCAGTAATTTTATAAAATAATTGATTTTTTTATATTATAATTTCAGGAGAAAGTAATGGAAGAGCTGGACGAGATATTTGGTAATTCCAATCGTCCAACCACGTACGAGGACATTGTCCAAATGAAATATCTCGAAAGGGTAATCAAGGAATCTCTGAGATTGTACCCGATTGTACCCATGTTCGGAAGGAAACTTAAGGAAGACTACAAGACAGGTAACTACAGACTCCCAGGAAAGTCATGGCGAGAATTTCCTCATCATATTTATCAAGAAAACAATAGAAAGCATATATGGATTTTTTTCTCAATATAAATAATTTAAGACAGGAAATCAATAATGTTTTCCTTGTGTCTCACACAGAAATATTTTATAAGGAGAAATGTTCATGGACTAAAAATACATGGAAATTCACTAACAAATATTTTATTTTCTTTATGCTCGACCATGCCGAAATGTAGTAATTATACATCTGGCAGTAGTCCTTTAATGCACCTCATTAAAGTACACCTATTCATTAAAGTTCAGGTGTTCAGCCAATGACAAGTCACTGTTCTACCGTTATAAAACCGCAAGTATCGATTATTCTCGGATATGCAATCGAAAGACAATTAGCGAAAAGTCACGGAGGCTGGAAATCCAATACTGTAGCAGATGGTTATGTTCTGTTAGCGTTAATTGTAAATAATATTCAAATAAATTCAATTTGTCATCTCGTTTTTCAATTCTAAATCAATTTCCAGGTTATATCAGACTGATGTTAATCTTATTCTCTAGCAAGGTCAATGACATTCGTGCCTCGGAAAAAATCAATACTTTCGCGTCTGCGCACATCTCACAATTCAGGTCAGTTCGCACATAACCATAACATGACCTAATTTTGAATAATTTCAAGTTGGAAATATGGTCGAGCATAAAAAGTCGTACGAAACTTGCCTATAATGGTAATTAAGACGCTCATATGAAAATTATGAAACTCGCTTGCGCTCGTTTCATAAACAAACATAGTCTACTTGCGTCTTAATTCTTAACATTATAGGTTCGTTGCATAATGTACTATTCTAGCTTCAGAGGAATTTATTAAATACAATTCTGAAATGTAACTTCTTTTGTTTTATTTAACAATGGTATTCAGTTTTGCGTTGTTTCTGCCACCGTTAACTTAGCAAAGCTTCATTTCTCACACTAGTTTATTAAACCTTGTCGGACCGTAAAGAAAACAACTAACGCAATGTCCATATTTTATATGTTGTACAATATTATAATATTGTGAAATTTTAATTTTCCTACCAATTTTTTTCTACTGTTCTATTACAATTATAGTATATAGCCTATTAACCTGTTGTATCCTATAGGATACTTTGTCAATTTAAGTGTTAAGCACAACAGAATTAAAAAACAATTGCCTGTAGAAGAAACAATATTAATGTAAAATATTTTCACACACATTTGATGGAAGTATTCAAGTTTCGTTTGCTGATTAACGTTTTTCTATCCGAACTTCTAACAAGGTACATTAATTATATTTCATTATCTGTTACAATTCGTTGTAGGTAAAGAATGTCGACATATTGTTAATGAATTTGAAAATATAGTCTAAAATTTTGTCCTTTAACATCATTTAACACTTACTCCATTCTTTATATGTTTCACTTTCACATTTTCTTCGACTCTAACATTATCTTTTTCACATTTCAGGGAATTACACAATACCTGCTGGAGCGAATGTTTTTGTCTTTGTCTGGGGGATACATCGGGATCCAGAAATATTCCCTGACCCAGAAAAATTTGACCCAGACCGTTTTCTACCGAAAAACTTGGTAAACAGGAATGATTTGTGCTACATGCCATTCAGCTGCGGGCCTAGAAACTGTATTGGTACGTCTTACCGATTAGTGACATATTCTGATAACACTAATTCTTCTTGCAAAATATAGATGACTCTATAATCGCTTGGCTATAAACTTTGGCTGTGATAATCTCTAATGATTTTTTAGTACATTACTTTACTATTTATTGGTCACACATAAAGAAGAATGGAGAGAATTTACCGTGACTCTAAATTACTTATTTTTTATGTCTTAATATTGTTTGTCTACATCGATGATAGAAAACATTTGCGCATAGAAAAGAAATCTTTACTTTTACACTGGTGTTTATTAGAAATCCCAGTAAATTGTTATCGTTTATTGGAAATGTTGGTAAATAAAAGACGCAGTAGGCCTGTTACAACGTCTATTGTTTCTTTTCAGACCATACAAAAATTCAGCATGTTTGTGTAAGCTTTATATGACCTATTTTATGACATAAAAAGTTATTTTAGATAATAGGTGTCATGTGATATATATTATGCGATAGTATTTTGTTAAATAAAAAGTTGAAAGTGATGTTTCATTTCCTATTTATATTGTTGTTGCTCTTTTATTTGCATAATTCTTAAAATATCGATGTTACATTAATAATTTCAAATATACTTTTATTGGTTATTATAAATTAAATTGTAAAAATCAAATAAAATAATAATTAAATTGAAATTGGAACATAATCCAGTCACATTTCGGATATTTTTTCAAAATTAATTGTTTAATCTTTACTGGTATAATGGCGTCCATTAAAAACCCAGTAAGTTTTTGTCTTTTCTTGGAAAATCTGATAAATAAACAAAATAAATACGAAACGTATTACAAAGTCTATTGTTGCTTTTAAGATCACAACAAAATTCAGTATATTTGTCTAGGTTTTGTATAACCTATTTAATGTTACACCAAAATTATTTTACATAATATTATCACAGCCTAGTATATACAGTCACGAAGCTCAATATATAGGGAATATGCATCCACAGATAGTTGCTAACCACTAGGATCGCTACTATCGCCTCATCACAGACAATGCGAAATAGTACCGGCGCAGTGTATTGTTCCTAGTACCCTCAACAACTCAAGCTTCGTGACTGCATATACTAGACTGTGATAATATTATAATACACGTTTTGCGATGCTAATTTGTTAAATAAAAAGTTGAAAGTAACGTTTCATTTCTTTTTTCTATTTGTCGTTGTTTTGTTATTTTTAGTTGATGACTCATCTTTTATTTGTATAATTTTTAATACTACTGGGTTCAAAAAGTTCCCGGAATTTTACTACCATTTTTCGTATTAATATATAACAAGGGATATTATACATTTGTTTTGTTGGTAACATTCATGATGTCATTTCCTTAAAGTTTGTTGATAATGGCGATTGTTGGTTTTGAGTTGTAGGCAATTGTTTATCATAGTGTTTTGTTTGTTCGTCGCATTTTGTAATTATGTCCACAGAGCAACGTACAAACATCAAGTTCTGTGTTTTGTTACACAAAACTCCTGCAGAGACATTAAGATTGTTGGAAGAAGCATATGGCGAAGCAGCAATGAAAACAACTCAAGTGTATGCCTGGCATAAACGCTTTTCTGGTGGCCGCGATAGCATCAAAGATGACGTACGCAGCGGCCGACCAACAACTGCAACAAATGAAGCAATCGCTCAGCGTGTGCGTAATGTTGTAAAACCATAAAAGAGATAGCAGCAGAGGTCGGAATATCAGTCGGAAGTGTACACAATGTTCTTCACAAGCATCTCAACATGCATTACGTGTCTCAGAAGCTAGTTCCGAAAATGTCGGCAGAACAGAAAGAAACAAGAATGACTCTTGCTGGGGACATGATCAGTATGGCTGATGAAGATGGTGATTTCTTAAACATAATTATTGCTGGTAATGAAACTTGGTGGTACTTGTACGACCCAGTCCCTAAACGACAGTCATCTGAGTGGAAATCGAAAACATCTCCTCGGAAGCAAAAATTTCCTAGGGACACTTCCAAAGGCAAAGTTATGTTCGACTCTCAGGGTCTCATCCACCATGAGTTCATTCCAGAAGGTCGTACTGTAACGAAATAATTGTACGTAGAAATCCTCCGTCGCCTTCGGGACGCAGTGAGAAGGAAACGTCCAGAAAAGTGGGTAGAAAACAACTGGTTCCCTATGCATGACAATGCACCTGCTCATCGCGCAATTATTGTAAAGAATTTTCTTGCCAGGCACAACATAAATGCTTTGGATCATCCACCATACTCTCCTGATCTCACACCACCTGATTACTTTCTGTTTCTCCGTCTGAAAAGTCATCTGAAAGGACGGAGATTCAATGCTGAAGAGGTTATCGGAAACGCGACGAGAGCACTAAGACGGGTTTCACAAAATGGCTTCCAGGAACTCTACACGTGTTGGCAAAAGTGTGTTGTTGCGGAAGGCAACTATTTTGAAGGGAATGTTGTAGAATAGTGTTTAAGGTACGTTGTTTCTATGATACTAGCAAATTCCGGGAACTTTTTGAACCTAGTATGTATATATACTGGGTGTTCAGTTCAAAATGTGTCTTGGCTCGCTGTATGCCGTCATGTGGCTAGCTGATGAGCCTAGAGAATTCAGTCTTCCTACACTTCCGCAGCTCAGGTGTATAATCTAAGAGGCAGAGAAGTTGGCTAGCAAGTACGGCGTTCATTCTGAAGAGTACGTGCCGATACGTACGGTAACGCCGGTAGTGGCAGGAATGTGAACTGTTTGGAAATACGTACTGTCGGGATATGGGGAGAGGGTTAAGGCGATTACTTACGTATTTGTTGACATTAACTTCGACGGTCAACATGGACACGGAGCATTTGATTTGTGTTGTGGAATGTTACCGTACGCAACCG